>NW_024434167.1:0-29134 GCF_017639785.1 Mesocricetus auratus | reverse complement strand
TCAGGATGTGGTGGATCACATTGAAGGCAAGAAAGTGTAGCAATTAATGGCATGAAAAGGTCAGTTGAACTCTATCAACATTGTACTTAAGATTTGTAAAAGAAAAAATCCTTATTTTTTGCTTAAAACCACCAGGAAGTTCTAGTCCTTCCCTGTTTCCTTCACCATGTGGCCATATTGCTCTTTGCCCTCCTCAAACAACAACCAGGAATGTCCAGAACTTCCTTTTCCTGAACTGGCCTTACTGTTCCCTATTCTACTGATGATCCCCATTCCATTCATCTGGGACATCCCTCCTCCAATCACCATTGAAACTCTGTTCCTCCCCACTCTGTAAGCAATCCTCATCTGCAACCTTTCCTTTCTTACACATTAGGTAGGCATCTCACTGTAATATACCATAGGTCTCTTGGCTTCTCTGGTGTCTCACCTCCAAATAGCCAGGCTGAAAACCTTGGAACCTCCAAGATCTCACATCCTTCTCATCTTATAAACTGCTCACTCTTCTTGCATCTTCCTGACCATTGCTCTTAATAGGCCCTATCCTTCGTGACCCACATGGTCCTCCTGTCCACATAACCAGCTTCCCAAGATTAACTTCCCCTGACTGTCAGTTGACCATAGTTTACTCAAAGGACAACAACTGACTTGGAGAAGCATAATCTGTCAAATAAAAAGTCAGTTGAAAGCTTCAACAACACAATGGATCCTTTCAAAAACAGAAAGTTAAGACTAGAAGATAAAGCCAAAGAAATTGATTGTTCAGTAAAGGTCAATATGACTTTTTAAATCAGATGTTAGGAAAGCTTTGGGATACCATGAAATACCCAAATTTCAAATTAAGGAAACACAAGGGAAGTACCCTCAGTGAAAGAGTGCCCACTACTTAATACGATGTCAATATCACAGTTCTTCCCCTCAAGATTGGGAACCATCACTTATGACAGAAAATAAAGATTTCTATAGCCATAGGTAGTGGTAGAGGTAATAAAGTAGTTTCAGGCATGATAGTGCTGTGCCAAGCATAGAATTCACAATAGCTGTGACTGTGTATACTAGACTTGCACAAGATAATGCCAGCCAAAAGCCCAACATGAATGACAGAAGGGCTTATGGAGTCCCACCCCTAGCTGGGGAGTTTTAGGCATCTGATGGCTCCCAAGGTAAGGAGAATCACTTTTCTTCCGTGGTTCAACTCCATTAAGGTGCTTCATGCTATAGTAGATGATCCCACACCTATACACATATAGGCAGTACTAAGTGGACTCAGTGGGTTTCTTTTATAAGAGCACACAGAGATGGAAGTGGGAAGAAGCAGCATCATAGGAAAGGAATTGGAGGGGAGATAAGCTGTAATCCTTGGCTTTCAAATCTCCCATAGTTAAGTCTGACAGCCCACAAAGTTGCCAACAGGGACTTTTCCAAGCTCTTGTTTAGCAAAGAAAACCTGAGGCGTCTTGCATTCTCCTCCTAAAGAAGAAGTTACAAGATCCTCATCTAAGAAAAGCAAATAACAACTTTGAGAATAAGTTCTTGAAAAACAATCTTACCTTTCCCACATTCTTCTTGACGGAGGTGGTGAACTGGTCTATGACAAAGGGAAGAGACTCTTCAGTTACCTGTCAATACCAAGGATGTTTCTGTTCTATAAAGGTGTCTACCAGAAGTGAAGCCCGTAACTTGAGGAAACCTTATCAAATGCTAAAGAGGCCTGAGGTTTCCTGCACGTAGAACTGTTGACAAATGGGTGCCACTCCTTTGAGTCATGTTCTTCGTGAGATGACTCTCAACATTTGATCTGACAAGTACTATCTTTTGTACTCTCCCTAAGTCAACCCAAAGGCTCCCCTTCCCTGTTAGGGCTTATTATTTCTGAACATCTTACAGCCAGATGAATACCAATGCTAAGCACTATAAGCCAGGGCTGGGAGCTTGGGTAACTAAAAGTCACACAGTCCCATCTTCTTATTCACATAAGGAAAGGTCCTAAGGGAGCTGAACCATGTGTATTTATTAGCATACCAGTAACACATAATAGCTTTATCCAATGGCACAGATAAATATTAAGTAGAACGCCGTGATTTCTATTCTTATGAACTGAAAAACTGGTTCCAATTGTTTATCTAATTACTTTGTATGTTGTAATTACAGATTGTAATTGTAAACTTACATTTCAGTTCCATCACTATTAACAAAATGATGGCCCACAAAAGATGAATATAGTTCCAGATGGAGTCAGTTATTTGGAAACATCAAAAAAAAGATTTTTAAAAGCTTTCCATTAAAATGTTAAATATTCTCATATAAAATGTGAAATGACAGATAGAATATCAGTGCATATAGATTAGGGACTTAGATTTGAATTGCCATGATTAAAACACTCTAACAAACATGAAGAACACCACTGAAGAGTGAACACTGAGTACACACTTTGAAAAGGCAAAATACACACTTGAAGCTACAAGTTCATTAACAGAATACAATGGAAAACTTCCAAATGAAAAACAAAGAGGAAACCTATGAAGAGATAAGAATGTATGTAATGTTATTCAATTACAAGAGCCATAAACATACACAGTTAGAGCAATAGATTGTGCTAAAGAGAAAGGGATAAAAGAAAGCTTTGAGGTAAAAATTATTGAGAATTTTGCAAAATTATTACTAGTAGCCAAATTTATATAGTAACAGAAAAGAAAAAACTCAAAATGCTTAGAACCCGAATTGCAAATTACTAAAGATGACCAGCGTTAAAGAAGAAATGCCAAAAGAGAAATATTTTAATTACCAAAATTGACCATGGCTCTATAGTAAATCTATTCACTCAAAGAATTTACTGTAGTAAATCTATTCACTTAACAATAAAAGTAAGGAAAGAATGAGAGGGGAAAAATGAGAGGGAGACAGAGACAGGAATGTGTCAAATTTGGTGGGTTGTAACAAAATCAGTATTAAAAGATAAATTTATAGGATGGGGTAGAAAAAGATCTAAAATCAACAAAATTTCTAACAGGAAACAAAAAGGAAAATTGAGCTTGAAATAAATAGGTAAAAACCTACAAAGATTGCATAGCAATGAAACTGAAAACAGGAAATTAGTATATAAAGTCAGAAAATCAAGGGGAAAAGAAAAGATGAACATAATAGAAAAGACATGACACAGACAACTAATCAATGAACCTTGAATTCAAACTGAACAGAAGAAGAATTAATTAAAACCTTGCAACAATAATTAGGAAAGCCATAGAAAAAAGGAATGAAACAATGTCTTAGTCTTTGAGAGCAGCAAAGTCAGTAAACCTCCACTTAGAATTTACTCTGTGGTAGACCACTTGAAAATAAGCATGTGACTGGCTATTATGACATATATCACAAAACAAGAAATATTGTCACCCTCTATCAGAAAGACTAACACTCCAGACACTGCAGACACCCAGCTCTGGAGAGGATGTGGAGCAGAGGAGCACTTACACAGCGTCAGTGGATGCAGAATGGTATGCTGCTTTGGAAGGTTATCCCAATGTTACAGTGCTAAACATAGGTCAAGCACAGCATCCAACAGGATTAGTGCAAATTACATGTCCAAGGAGTTGAAAATTTAAGTTCACTCGAAACCACAAGAGTTAATGATAGTTCCCATCATAGTTGCCTAAACCTAAAAGCAGCCAAGATGATTTTATATTATACATAGATATAAAGTGAGGACCAAGCTATGAAAAGACACAGAAGTACATAAAATGCATATTACTAAGACAAAGGAGTCAGTCTGAGAAAAACTAAACAGTGAAATATTTCAATACTAAATGACATTCTGGGCAAGCCAAAACTTTATAGGTAAAATCTCGGTGGTTTGCTGAGACTGTGTAGTGACAGGGAAAAATGGATACAGGACTAGTAAGAAATATTCCACTTATCCCTGTTATGGTACGTAATGCCATCTTACATTTGTCAAAACCCGCTGACTTGTACAGCACAAAATGAAACACAATGCTCACTGATCTGCAGTTTATAATTAATTATGTAAGTACCAGGCCACTAATTTTAATATACATTAAGCCGTTAAAATGTCAATAACAGGAGAAATTATGCATGCACATTGAAGCTGTAGGAAAGTATGTACATGCCTATGACCTATTGGCCAGGCAGTCCTCAGAGACTCTCAAACCAGCACATGTTATTGTTGTTCGCCTGCTGGACACCATATATTTTGAATACACAGCTTGGGCAATTATAGCTGGAAATGATCTAGAAGCTTCCTCCCTACTTACTACTGTTGACAGTTTGGTGAGGTTCAATGTAGGCCATGGATGTTAGAAGCAATAAGCTGTCTTTTCCAGCTGTACACCTAACATGGCACAGTTCCAATATGTGGTGAAAGGTGTACAATGGTGCCTTAACTGCCATCAGAGCAAGCAACCCCCTTCTGATTGGATTTCAGACTCACTCCACAGAAGGGCACAAACTTGTTACTGTAAACTTGAACAAGAGCTGATGTTTAAGAACTCACAGGTCTTGATGGAGAATACACTATGGGTGTTTAGACATGGAGCCAAATCGCCTCTGAAAGACATGTGTTTGAATTCACAGACAATCGCTTCTCTCATCCTGTATCAGAGAATTTTCTTTTTACACAGGGCAACTGTTACAGAAGAGGCTCACTGATGTTTAAAATGCTGAGACTAAATGACTGTCAAATGTTCAACTCTAAATGAGACAACGATTTCATCCAACCTAAGGCCAAGGAGTATTTCATGTATCAGGTAGGGAAGTGTGTAGGAGACTTAGGATGGACAAGGACAGGCATTAGGAACACTCGCTTCATAACATGATGTGTCCTTTGCAATCACAAACACAAGTCACTGGAGAAATTTGAAGCAAAGGAGGATTACATACCAGGGTATTTAAAATTGAAAAAGACTCACTATATCACATATGTCAGGACCATGTACAGTGACTGGTGCTCTTACATTTTGTTGGGAGTAGGCATAATCACACTGGGAAAGAATTAATCAGCCCTTTATACAGCAAGAAATGGTTTGTACCCTGACATACCAAGAAAATGAAAGCATGGGTCTACAAAATTTCTTTAATAAAACATTTCAATAGTCAATATGCATGAAGTAGTTAACCAACACAAAACTATTGGCTTTATAATGATGATAGAAGAAAGAAAGTAAAAGAGATGAACTCCAAAGGGGGCTGAGCACTGGATGCTAGGACTCAAAACTGCATACATTATGTTTCTAAATATAGAAAGGAGAAGATCCACATAAGGAGAAGATCCACATAAAGTTGATGACTGGTAAAGGAAGTAGAAGCAGTGTTTTCCTCTAGGAGTAGAAGTAGTAAGAAAGGGGATGCAGAGTGACTTCCAGAGAGAGAGAAAAATTGTGTTTTGATTATTTTGAGCCAAATGGGTGTACCGTTCACTAACCACAGAAAACCTTATCCTAGTTATCTTTTGCACATCACCCTCTCTTAATTATTTTAGCCTTAAAATAATTTGCAAAAATTAAAGAGATCTAAAATTTTAATGACTGTATTAGTTTTTATGATAAACATATTGGAAACCTACTATAAGGGATTAGAGCAACCTCAGAGAAAGAGGCAGGGGAGAAATCTGTAAACAATTTTATTTTTGGCAAAGGGAGAGGAAAAGAAAGGGATGGACCTGCGTGTCTACTGGGGGACTTGAGAAATAAAAACCACAAAGAAACCGCCTACCTCAAGTCTTACAAGCTGTTGCCTTATTTGGGTATCAGACTTAACCACATGTTTGCAAAACCTAATGATGAAATTAACAAATATAATGACAGAGAAAATCTGATTAATTGTGCAACATAAGTATTTTGATGCTGTGTGTTGAAATTCTGATGGGCAAGACAAGATATACCCAAAGATGCATAGTGGCATGGCTGTTACACAGTAACTAACTGTGTTTGACTGGTTTAATGCCTCCTCCACAGGAGGGAAATTTATATCTGTTATCAATGCTACTCAAAAATCCCATATTTGGTGGCATCATAGGCTCTAGAGTAGAATCTGACACAGTTATTTTGATAAGCCATCATGCTGTCAAATTGCTAAGTATTTATGTTTCTATCCATAGATCTGGGCATCTCTCAGTTTTTCTCAGAGGATCTTCTTTTATTTTCAGTGGAAACAGTCAGTGGTCAGATGCATAAATAGACAATGAAGAGAATAAGAAAGTGGGTGCTTAGTTCTATGCCTGTTATCTATCTCAAAATGTTATCTATCTCAAATCAGGAAGGATGGGGGAAGAGCATGTGGAAAGAATGTAAAGGATTTAGGATTGGTAGACTCATGTGAAATACTGTCTTCTGGAAATGATGTATTTCACCTATGAAATCATAGCATCTGGGGCTAGCTGCACAAGGCCAAGCCAGCTGCGATTCTTACACTGGTAAACTAGTTGGTTGATAGTGTTCACACCTCACTGAGGAACTATTAGAATTGTCATTTGATGGAGGAAAGAGAAGAATTATTATTGGTTCATATGGCCACTGGTAGGATGTCCATATTCCAGTGTCTATTCCCCCACCTATGCAAATATGTGTTTTATCCAAAGCTTGATATCAGGTATCTTCTTTTATGACTCTCAACCTTATATAGAGATACAGTCTTTTAGTTGGACCCAAACTGATGTATTCACCTATTCTAGCTGACAACTGTGTCCCAAGGGCACCCTGTCTGAACCTCCAAGTGCTGGGACAATAGCCAGGCCACTATAACCACCTTGCATTTGATGGCAGTGACACAAAAACAAATGTATCATACTCACTAACTAGTACTAACACAAATACCATTGTATCACTTCAGCGAACTCTTGATTACAGTGAATAATGTCTTTAAGGTTCAATAGGATTGTTTTTGATGATGATTTTTTGCATGTATTTTCTTTAAAGATACTTCTTTGTGGAAATTATAGACTCCTTCACAGAATTCATCAGTGCTACCTTAAATGCCAGGTAGAACTCAGCAATGAGACCACATGGTGCTGAGTGTTTCTTTGCAACTTTGTAATGGATTTAATTTCATTACCTCTTACTGTCTTTCATAGTTTGCTTTATGCTGCTATGACAAGCACTATGACCCAAAGAAACTTAGGGGAAGAAGAGGTTTATCTGGCCTATACTTCTGCTTCGTAGTCCATCATTAAGGGAAGTTGGGACAGAAACTCAAGGCAGGAATCAGGAGGCAGGAACTGTAACAGAAACCATGGAAGAGTGTTGCTCCCTGGTTTTCTCCCTATGGCTTGCTCACTTTGCACTCTTATATACCCCAGGACTATCTGCCCAGATGTGATATCTACAGTTAGCACAGCACCCCAGTGTCAATAATTGATCAAGTAAACATCCCCACAGATTTGCATGAATGCAGTCAGATGGAGATATTTTCCAAATTAAGATTCTTTCTTCCCAAATGACACTAGCATGTGTCCAGTTGACAAAAGCTAACCAGAACAGATAAAGTTGTTAAAATGACCCTTGTAGTTTCATATATTTGAATGCTTAGTCCTCAGTGTGTCATTGGGTGTGAACTTTCAGGTTTTTAAGCCCAAGTCAGGCCCACTGTCTCTTTCTTCTTGCTGTCTGCATATCCAGATACAGAATTCTCAGCAGCTTCTCTAGTACCAGTTTGCCTAGATGCTGCTATGCTCCCTACTGTGATGGTAATGAACTAAATCTCTGAAACTGTAAGCAAGCCCCAGTTAAATGTGTTCTCTTATAAGAGTTGCCTTGGTTATGGTATTTCTTTGTAGCAATAGAGAGTAAATAAAACACCTCAGTGTAAGGTTTCACCTCCTCAAAACTTCGTTCCAGGATTAACTTCCTTGCTCACTCCGCTGTATTGTCTCAGCAGAGGAGTTTACTACATGCCAAGATGCTAAATAAAGGCAGTTCCATGGACACTTAAGTTTATCCTCTGCTTGGTTGCACTGGGCCTTACCAGCTTTGTGGATCCTCACAGTCGTAGGAAAGTCCTAAAGGCCACAATTATTCTGGCTATTTTGTGGGTCAAAAATGACTCTAGGACACTTGCATAAAATTCTCTGACTAGTTCAAAGCAGTTCTAAAGCTCTATCTATGCACATCAGCTTGGTCAGAGCAGTAGTACTCAAGGGTGGGGACTAAGTGGAATAGACAGTCCTTAGGCACCAAGACCAAATTAATGTGTGTAAAGTCTCAAAGCCATAGAAGACTGTACTTTCTTAGCAAGGGAGCATGTGGCCACACTAAGGCTTCTGCTTGTTCTAGAGCCCATTGTACAAAGCATGGCACTGAATTTAAACAATGTCTCCTCCACAGGAGGTGATATCACTCAGCCTTCAAACTAGAGGATGTATGTCTTAGTTTATATTGCTGTATGGAGACACAATGACCATGACAACTCTTATAAAGGAAACCATTTCATTGAGGTTGTGGCTTACAATTTCAGAGGTTTAGTCCATTATCATCATGGCAGGAAGCACGGTGGCTGGGAGTATGGCAATGTACAGGCAGAAATGGTTCTGGAGAATTCTATGTCTTGATGCAAAGGAAATAGGAGATGAACTGAGACACTGGGTATGGCTTGAATATATGAGACCCCAAAGCCCACCTCCAAGTGACACACTTCCTCTACAAAGGACTTATATACTCCAATCAAGCCACAACTTCTAATACTGCCACCTCCTTTAGGAGCCATTTGCCTTCAAACCACCATAATTGATAATAGGGGAAGACATTTTGTCATTGGCTAATGCAGTTAATGTTCTCTGCTACGTGGATATTCACTTGGAAGCAGTATCCCAGGGCTCTGTCCGCACTAGGTTTACATGGTAAATTTGATACTGGGTTTCTTTGTTTGTTTCTTCTTTTTTACAGAGAACTTATACAAGAGTAATTTAATCTGAGCTTAATGCATTTTGAAGGAACAAAATCAACTATTTAACATTTCAAAATTAATTTATTAAAGGTTAATTTCTTTTACTATGCTAGTCTTCTTTTTTTTTTTTTTTAATCATTTTTTATTTTAATTTTAAATAGCTTGTTTCACATGTCAATCCCAGTTCCCTCTCCCTCCCCTCCTCCCGCACTCCCCTTCCACCCTCCCTCCCACCCTATTGCCAAATCCCTCCACATAGGGGATGTCTAGAGTCTATATGCTAGTCTTCTTAAAAGTGTCGTTTACCTTAGTCATGCCCTAATCTGGCAGTCTGGTTTTACACCTTGTTTTCAAAGCTGTACCTTGGCATATGACTATAGTTTGGTATGTAACCAGTCATTCAACTTTGTGTGTCTATGAGGAGATAATAATCACCAAATGGTCAACAATACTGCTCTACTCTGACTTTCATTAACTTCAAATGCACATTGCAAACTTAGGGTACAATATAAATGATACTTAAAAGTTTTCTTTTTTTTCTATTTCCTGTGTGAGTACCAGAATGTATATGTGTGATGCACATGCCATGGCCAGAGGACTATTCTTTGAACTCAGGTCTCCCTTATCATGTATCCCTTAGTATGATATCCTGGGATTAAACTCAGGTGGTCAGACATGCACACAAGTGTCTGTGCTCACTGAATCATCTTGCTAGCCTATTGATTACTTTAAAAAGCTTAATGTGCATGGCAAGATAGAAAACATGTAGTAATATCAAGTACTCACATAAATTAGATAAGAACAGAACAGATTGGAGTGCAAGAGACAAAAGTGTTGATTACTAGTGAGACTGAAGCTGATTCAGACAGCCCTGTGCTACCATATGAGGCCCTAAGCTGCATTTTCAGCACTGCAAAAGTGAGTGAATTAATACGTATTGTAGTGAAATCTTGCCTTGCCAGTGAATTTGTGATAGTGACCACACCCCTTTGGGTGTGACCTCAGGTGAGGGTATGACAAGAAAGTAGAGAAGCAGGCTGAGCACTCCCTCTTGGGTGACAGAGAGCTTTGGAAGGGCAGAGACTGCATCTTCTGGAGCATTAACACTGTGACGGATCTTTACTATTATCTGTATAAGGTGTTCCCCAACAAAACACCCATTTATCATTTATCTTGGGTCTAGTGAACTCATTAATACCCAGCCTTTAGTATATAACAGAAAGAGTTGTGTATTTGTTAGGTATAAGTTCATATGTATCAACATTTACTTAATATGCCTGATCGAATAAGATGTATAAAATACAGCAACTGGTAGGACATTTAAATTAATTAGGCCTTTGTTGTAAGCAGATATCAGCTTCAAATTAAAATATATCAGATTAAAATAGAATGTTGGACAAAGATGTATCATTTTACCCTTAATAAAGTTTTATATATTTATTAAGACATTATTCACAACATTCAAATGTTTTAGAACAACCTAGTTATGAACCAATGGGGAAAAGAATGCAACAGTGGCAGCAAACTATGAAACCATAAAACAACTGCCAAATATGATCAACCAACTAATAAAAGAAGATTCTGTCATTAGCTGCAGCACGGCTGACTTAAAGGTAAATTATGCTAAATGAAATTAGCTAAATACAAAAGCATACTACATGCTATCTTTTGCATGTGAAATAAAATGAATTGTTCAATATGAAGAGAAGGATAAAATGATCATAATTATCAATTCTTTGTAATTGAATATAGACTAGAAAAACACGACATAACAAATATGAGTGAGGAAATAAAATGATTACAGAATGTAAAATATTGGCATAACAACAGTGCATTATTGTGCTTAGGAGATTTCCTATAAATAGCTTTTGCCATAAAGAGAAAAATGGTTACAGGAGATGATGGCTATGCTAATTTGCTCAACAATAATATTCATTGTATGACATGTGGAAGCTTCATGTGATACTAGTCCAATTATACCCTAAATAATTTTAAAAGTGTGATTACTAATAGCTTTTTAGGGAAGGAGAAGTGAATCAGAGGTGACTGTGTTTAGAGTAGCATAGCTATATTCTCTTAAGCAACTTTATTCAACTGTTTTCTTAGTCTGTGCATATGGCTTTCTCTTAATTCAAATCATCAAGCACTTCAGCAATTAAAATTGAAATTTTATTCTATATAAATTGTACCTAAATATTTATAATTCAAATAATAAGTATAAGGTTCGTGGAAAAACATAAATCTGACAGAGGTTCAATTTCAAAATAACAAAATCCAGTGAACCTTGTTTGAAACTTGACATGAGGGATTAGACAACCCCAGAGAGAGACAGTCAGGGCAAGAGGTAAGGAAAAAAGGAGAGACGCATGTCTTTGGGAGGCTAACCAAGGCATTGTGAAGGGAGCCATTGGAAGACAGTTCACCTCAAACTTCAAGTATACGTGGATATTGATGACTTGAATTGTAAAGCCTGATATCTTTATTCCAAATTGAAAATGTTGGGCACAATATACTTGGAGATATTTACAATTTTGTTAATTTTACATGGGCTTTCCTTTAAAATGCACATTTATTTACTAAGCAAGCAAAATACTGACACCTGTTTGACAGGACCTCAGCTCTAAAGACAACGTGTGCATATAGTCTTCCTCCTGGAATGAATGTAAGAGGGTGTCTCTCTACACAGCATAGAATCTGAATGCTTTGGGAAAACATGGTCTGTGTTACAAGTAAGACAGCTCTAGTGGGAAGCTTGTCCCTTGTCTTTCTCTGTAGGAAGCACAAGGCTACTGCATATGGTGTTCTGTGATAGAATCAGGAGGATGTGAGCTCAGAGAAGGCAGCATACCAACAACTCTGAAAGTTGATGCAATGCATCTTTATGTCATTTTTCCAGTACAGAGATGGGAATCTGGCTGTTGCTGAAGGAGAGGGAGCATTTCTTGGAATGAGTGACGGCACAGTTCACATCTTTGTTCTTTAACTCAGCAGATGCTTCTAGGAGGTGAGTGTTTGTGAGTAGGTATGACCGTGTGAAGTTTATAAAAAACCCTGAAATGACATGCGACTTCCTGTGCATGTGCTGGGGACATGTATCAGATCAGAAACATTTGATTCTGGATCCTCACTAATATGTTTCTTGGCATCTGCCTTGTTTCGACTCACACACCATCCTACTCCATTCCATCAAATTTGGCTCACATCCTTTTAAGTAACTGCTATCCTCTGATTGCTATCTCTAATTATAGGTAGCAACATCAGGCATTATGAGCTTGAATTCTGGGTTTTTGACTAAAGAGTAAATGTGTCATTGGGCTACCAATGATTCGTTTGTGTGTATCAACACCCATTGTGATCACACTGAAGTTACTCTTTTGGCATTTTCTTTATCAGAGCACAGTAATTCCATCTTTAAAGCTTTGTTCCACATCACATAAACATACATACATTGGAATAGACTCTCTGAATTCCATTCCCCAGATGTCACCTAATCTCCCCATCTAGTTTTATCATTAATATCTATAAATGCAAAGTCATTTTGCCGTGAAATTCTGAATATGAAATGGATCTTCAGACTTTCCTTCGAAAATGTGGAATTTCACATATAGAATAACTTCTTTATTCTTACCTTCCTGAAATTTGTTCTTTGTTCATGTTCTTATAATGTAAATACTCAGAAAAGAAGTCTTGTTTCTTATGATTTAATTTTTTTTCTTCAAGCTATAGTTGCCTTATTCTACTTATTATTTTTTAAATGTGATTTCAGTTGGAAACTAACAAGGATATCAACCTTGGGGGGGTGCTGTAAGTAGAATACTATGGTTGCATGTTATTCAATTTTCCCTCTACCAGGGTTCCAGTGTTTGCTTCTTGCTCCTCAAGGTGGTAGTTTGTGGAACATGTTGGGAAACTTTTAGCATATAAAGATTAGAGGATGGTCCTCAGCATATTAGGATGTTTTTTTTTTCAGATGTCTGTTTGTGGGGTGCAGCTCGGTGTTTAAAGGATGTGCTGCTTTTGCACAAGAATTTAGCTTATTTCCAATCATGTATGTAAATCAACTCACAACATCCTTTAACTCTAGCTTTAAGGGATACAATGCCTTCTTGTGGTCTCCATGTATACCTGCACTCACACATAGCTCTGTACAAACACATGTGCATCATTTTTAAAATGAGATAATTTTTAAAAATTATACAGTTGTCAAGTATTCATAGGGTAGTATTTATGATTGCAATCAAATTTAAAATTAAAGAGAATCATAATGAGATAACACATTATTTACACTGGAGTGTAAAAGTCCAATGACACAAACTTCTGGTGAGAAAGAGCAGTAGAAATGCTCACATATAGCGAGCAGAGGACTCCCATGTAAACCCGGAGCATAAACCCATTGGAAAAGGTATTTACGTGGTAATAGTGGGATCAATAATCAGTTCCACTAAAGCATTCTAAACAGAAGCTTATGGCACTTAACCTTCTTGCCACATCTGGAAGGATCTAAAATTTTCTTCTAGGTGAGTACATAATCAAACAATGGAGCATCCATATACAATAAACCATTAATCATCATTAATGATAAATGTACAAACTATAGGAAGACAAAATGATAAGTGAATGAAGCCTAAATGATAAGTGAATGAAGTTAGTCTAATGCAACCTGGATACTTTGATAAACATGAAGTACCAAAAGATAAAAATCTATAGTGACAAACAAAATCATTACTAATTGCAAGGATTTCTGGCAGGAGACTGCTGGAGGATTCTTGGTGGTTTTAGATTATTCTATATGTGAATATAATGACAAGTGTATGCTGTTGTAACTTTAAAGAATTTCAAATCCATTGAACTGGATTAAGGTTGCCAGAGTCCCATGGCTGCTTATCAGAGACTTCCACTTTCTCTCATCTATCCTCACTCCCTAGAAGACTTGCCAAATTCCAGCCATCTTCCCACCAGAGACTGTCCAGTCTCATATGTGGTCTGGAGACAAAAGCACCCTGATGCCTTTGAACAAATCAAAGACCTGATAGTGGTCTGAGTGGGACTCTAGATGTTCTATCCAATCTTGAGAACTAGGACAAGTCCACAATGTCAAGTTCTTTGAGCAAGCTGATAAAGCCTCCAGACTGTAGCTGACAAGCAGAGCCACTAGCCTTAAATACCAGTAAACAGAGGAAATCCATATTCAAACATGCTATGAATTAGCTCCCATATGAATATTGTAAGTACTTCCACTGAAAGAAGAAAAATTGCTATAACAAAGGAGAAAACACAATCAACAAAGTAACTCCAGGTGTGCATTGGATTTCCCGATAAAGAAATAAAAACAATATGAAAACTAACATGTCTCCTCCACAAAATATAAATCCCAGAGTATTGCCTTTAATGAAAATGATATCAGACAGAATCCAGACAAGTATTCTAATTCTAATAATTCTAAGAATGGGTTATAACTAAAGTCAAAGAAGACAAAGAAATGAATACATTAAGGAAATATACAGGCTAGTTTTTTGTCAAGTTGATATACGCTAGAATTATCTGGAATGAAGGAACCTCAGCTGAGACATGTTCTTCATCTGACTGACCTGAAGAAAAGTCTGTGGGATATTTGCTTGATCAACACTTGGTGTAGAAGGGCCAAACCCACTGTGGAGTTGTGCCATCCCTAGGTTGGTGGTCCTGGGTTGTCTAAAAAGCAATGTCAGACAAAAAAGAGAAATTGGGTCACGGTAAAGAACAAGAATAAGTTTTTTATGTGAGCAGAGTTTAAGGGCACCATGCAAAGAATTACCTTTTGAGACTACTGGAATAAGGAGCAACACTACAAAAATGAAGGCTTAGAGAGCGTCTTCAGCAAAACCACAGTAGGAAATTTACTAAACTTCAAGAAAAAGATGTCTACATAAATATAAGAAGCCTACAGAACATGAAATATGTAGGTCCTCTGTTGCATATTACAGCAAAACATTAAGAACATAGAATATAGAAAATATATTGAAAACTGCAACACAAAAATAAAGTCAAGTCACTCATATAGGCAGGATCCTTAGAATAAGACATAACTATTGAAGAGAATATTTTAAAGCCCAAGAGACTAGGAAATATGTATTCCAAGCCCTCAAAGCCCAAATCTATAAACCCTGATTATTATACCCGGAGAAACTATCCATTAAAATTGAAGAAGAATAAAGCCAGGTAGCAGTGGCACATGCCTTTAACCCTAGCACTTGGGAGGCAGAGGCAGGTGTATCTCTGTGCTCAGTGAGTTCCATCTCACCCTGGTCTAAAGAATGAGTTCATTTTGAAGAGAAAAATAAACACACTCAAGGGGTGAAGGAAAAAAATAATGTCCAGATAAGTAATCAATGTAATTCACTATATAAACAAACTGCAAAGGAAAAACCACCTGATAATCTCACTAGATGCTGAAAAAGTATTTGAAAAGATCCAACACCCCTTCATAAGATCCTGGAGACATCAGGGACATACCTGAAGATAATAAAAGGTAGGATCAACAAAGTAAAAATGGCAGTATTGCCAAAAGCAATCTACAAATTCAACACAATCCCCATCAAAATGCCAGCACAATTCTTCACACACCTTGAAAGAACAATAATCAACTTTATGTGGAAAAACAAAAGACCCAGGATAGCCAAAATAACCCTATACAATCAAAGAACTTCCGGAGGCATCGCCATCGCTGACTTCAAGCTCTATTATAGAGCTATAGTCCTGAAAACAGCTTGGTATTGGCACAAAAATAGACAGGTAGACCAATGGAATCTAATTGAAAACCCTGATATTAATCCACATACCTACAAACACTTGATTTTTGACAAAGAAGCTAAAATTATACAAAGGAAAAAAGAAAGTATCTTCAACAAATGGCCAGACTCCAGGTGGTCTGTCATGCTGGGGCTTGTCCACTACAGCAGCAAAGACCCAGCAAGTTCCAAGGGGAGGATGGTGGGAGGGCCCACACTCACCTCAAGCAGAGGGCTTAGGGCGAAGGGCTATAGTTTTCTTACGTGAGTTGTAGCTTTGTTTTTGTACTAGACAAAAAAGAGAATTCTTGCAATATATTATTTATGATTTATTAAAGCTTGCATAAGGATTTAGAAAGCAAAGTCAGCCACACACTATAGAAATTCTGCAGTGATACACACCCTTAATACCAGGACTCAGGATTAAGAGATAGAGAGATCTGTGCTAGTTCAAGGTTGTGCTGACTACAAAAACATTTGTTTCAGTCTTAAAAGAAACAGCTCACACCATGGTGATCTTAGCACCTGGGATCACATGCCTTTAATACCAGCACTAGAGCATGTAGAGACAGGAGAATATGCCTGGGTGGATAATGTAATTATAAGGAGTAGCAGGCAGGATCTAAGAGCCTTTTGCCTCTGGGGATTTGTGGAGACAGCATTTTCATTTCAGCTGGGTAGAGGTAAGATCTACTTACCTGTTTTGCTTCTCTGATCTTCAGCATGAAGCTTGGACCCCAAAAACAATCTCTGGGTCTTTTTTTGTGTGTGCTTTAGGGGAAGCTATGACTTTGATTAAAATATATTGTATGAAATTCTTAATGGGGGTGTCAGTGAGGAGGCCTAGGTGATCTATTGAGCCTTGGGCAGTAGATCAGTATTTATCCCTAGTATACACATGGACTTTGGACTCCCATCTAACAAAGTGAGAAGCACTCTCACCCTGAATTCTTGGGGGAGGGTGTAGGCCCTGCCCTGGATGAAATGACAGACTATGGGCACCCCCAAGGAGGGCATCACCCTCCATGGGGAAATGAGGGGATATTGTGGGGGGGCTGGGGGAGGGCAGAGGAGGATGGGAGGGAAAGGGAGAGGGACCTGGAACTGACTTGTGAAGCAACCTTGTTTCTAATCTAAATTTAAATTTAAAAATAAATAAAAAAGAACAGAAAAAAAGAATTCATTTAAATTTTTATAAAAAGAAACTTCACAGTCTCAGGATTGTCCAAAGGCTCACAACAAAGGTGGTTGTTATATGTACCAAAACATGAATCTCTGTTACTAGGACTCAGGTCTCTTCATGGTTTCTAGAGCTTTGTCTATGATAACTGGCACAATGACAGTTGTGTTCATCAAGGATATGGGACACATTATAGAAATGGTCCCTTGATGACTGTGGTAGTTTGAATGTATTACAGTTAAGAGATTACATGAATCTCAGGAGAGACTTTGAACTTTGGACTTGTAAATTGTTGAGACTGTGGCAGACTGTGGCGACTTTGGAAGATGTATTAAATGCATGTTGCAGTATGATATTGTTACAAGCTTGTGGAGATCAGAGAGTGGAATGTGGTAACTTGAATGTAATTGATTCCATAATCTCATAAGGAGTGGATCTATTAGAAGGTGTGGCTTTGTTGGAGTGTGTATGACCTTGTCGAAGGATGTCACTGTGGGGACAGGCTTTGAGGTTTACTATGCTCAGGATACCACCCACTGTCTCAGTTGATTTCCTGTTACCTACAAATGTATGACTCTCAGCACCTCAGCAGCACCATGTCTGCCTGCATGTCAACATGTTCCCCACCATGATGATAATGGACTAAACCTCTGAAACTATAAGTGAGCCTCCTCAATTAAATGTTTTCTTTATAAGAGTTGCTGTGAGCCGGGCAGTGGTAGCGCACGCCTTTAATCCCAGCACTCGGGAGGCAGAGGCTGGCGGATCTCTGTGAGTTCGAGGCCAGGCTGGACCGACAGCCTCCAAAACTATACAGAGAAACCTTGTCTTGTAAAACCCAAAAAAAAAGAGTTGCTGTGCATCTCCACAGTAATAAAAACCCTAACTATGACAACCACCAAGGCTAGTGCTCTTGGTGCATTCCTGATTTTTCTAGCCTTAGCAAGGGTCTATGAGCCCACATTGAGGTCAGCAGAGGTTGAGGCACAGAGTCACACCTGGAGATCAGTGCACAGTCCTCAATTGGGTTCTGCTGCAGGCTGCTGTGTCTACTGTCCTGGCCTGTGTTTGGAGCTTCTCTTCCTACCAGTGCTGGGTTCCATTGTGGAAGACTCCAAGTCCTCTGCTTTCCTTCTTGCCTTCTCCACAGCAGATAAAAATCTTACTCTTCTTTTATTGTGTAACAACATATCAGATGTTGGGTATTGGAGGAAGGCATTTTCCTTTCTAATAATGCACTTCCAGTGGCTGAGATTGTGGACATTGACTTGGAGGTCAGAAATTAGGGGCTCTGTCAAGTACTGGAATTCACAATGTGAGCCTGGTACTGGGCTTCAAACTGAAGCATGAACATAATTTTCTTTTTGCTGGACACTTGCTTTGGCTTGGAGACAGTGTTCAGATCCCAAAGACTGTCGAATCAGTGGAGGAAAGCAAGAGACTGACATAGTCTGAGGGTGAAACTGTATAACTGCCAGCATTATTTATTGAAAAAGGAACACACATTTTGTGCTCAATAGTTCACCCACAGGCAAGACTGAAAACAGACTCAATGATTCAGGAACAGAAAGCAGCAATTAACTTCATTATAGCATTTTCCCTGAGACAAAAGTGATAATTTCAGGAAGTATCAAAATACCTATTGTTCTCTAAGGTTCAGTAACTCCCACCAACGGCCCTCCTACATCGATAGAAGGACCACAAATTCCTCCTGCCTGAAATAAGGAGAATGACTGCTTTTAGCACAGGAACTTTCCTCAAGCCCCTGAGGGAATGGAGGCCCTTATCTAAATGTGTGGCCTTGAGAAAAGAACTTCTGAGGACCGGACACTATACTACAATTTAAGAGCAAGTTTCATTCCTCAAGGGCCATTATGCAGCATTTGTGCTGAGCTGTTCCCTAATTGCATCCCCTTGTATCTTAGTCTTACTCTATGGGCCAGTTCCCCTCATAAGCTCCCCAAAGGGAAGGTCCTGATGTCTTACTATTTTCTCATTATACAGGACCATTCTGATTCCTCTATACTTATTAACTGAACTTTTGTCCTTAATAAGCTTGGATTCTGGATCTGGATTGCAAGCATTTCATACTTGGTGTCAGGTGTGTCCAGTTAGCTTTCTTGTTCTTGTTGTAATCAAGAGGTCACAATGGTACTTCCGTGGGTAGAGTCATCAGGACATATGGTTCCATGTGGCATGGAGTTTTTACAGAGAATTAACTTTGTTTAAAGAAGCTTCCTTTTTATACATTTTCATCCTCCAAAGCCCACACAAAATTTCTGAAAGGAGAGGGTATAAAGAACCTATCATAACATATAGTGAGAATCATTAAAAATGAAAGTTAAACAGTGCTGGAGAATTGTGGTCTGCAATGTTGAAATGCTGGAACTTTGTCAAGCATTAATGGTCACACTGCAGTCAACTCTATCTTGCTCTTCCCCCAAGGTGGAGGTATCTCTCTCCACACTATGCTTCTGGAAGTTTATGGAGTGAAATATAGGTAACTTTCTTATTCTGTCTACGTCAATATGCCCTATACTTTGATCATAATATAAATAGGTACCCAAGCCTTCCATTTTCTTTACTTGGCAATTATGACTTTGTGTTGCTAAGTGAGGAAATAATCAACCAAGGCTGAACTTACCCTAGACTACGACCTACTTCTGGTTTAGACTAATTTCACATGCATATTGAAAACTCTAACACGGTTAGTAAAGGAGCATTTAAAAGTAGTTCAGTGGATATGACAAGACAGCATAAAATCTGGAGTGATATAAAATATTCATGTAAACCAGAGAACAAGAGGTTGGAATGCAAAAGAACAAAATACTCGATGGGGCTCCTAGTAAAATTCACTATGTGTGCCGGGCGGTGGTGGCGCACGCCTTTAATCCCAGCACTCGGGAGGCAGAGGCAGGCGGATCTCTGTGAGTTCGAGGCTGGGCTGGACCTATAGCCTCCAAAATAATACAGAGAAACCCTGTCTCGTAAAAACCAAAAAAAAAAAATTCACTATGTGTGAGGACTTGTGCTTGAAACCAAGGACTGCCATAATAAGTGAAAGTTATAGAACAGCAGACATATCTGGATTTGTTAGAAATTAACCCATCTAACTAACAAGCACTTAAATATACATGATCTAATATGACAATTCAAACACAGAGACACTTGTGGTACATTCTAACAAAAAGACCCAACTTTACTCTATCAGCAGATTCCCACATTAGAAATTAGAAAAATACATATCTAATTAAAATAAAGTAAAGGACTAATTAAAAGAAAGTTTTATATGTTTATTGAAGCCTTATTCATAGCATTCAAGGCATGGAAGCAACCCAGACATTCAACAATGGAGGAATGTATCTAGAAACTGTTACAGTCATATACAGAACATGATTACTTAATTATTGAAAAGGAGATCATGCCATTGGCTTCAGTATTGGTGGCCTTAAAGCACATTTTGAAGTTAAATACAGAAAGAAATATATCACACTACACAATCTCATATGTTTTATCAAGAGTCAAAATATGGAGGCAAACAATGTGATAGTGGTCACCATACTTTTCAGAAAGGTTTTGAATATGGTAAGGTACTGGGCAAAATATGAAGTTCTTAACATGTAAGATGAAATAAAATTACGATATAACATGAGATCTCTATATAATAACAGTGAAATTACATTGGGGAGTTTTCTAAACAGGCACTTCTAATACATGGAGGAAAAATTGAATATTTACATAAAATTATGTCTATTACTTTATTCAGTTATAGCAACCATTTTATCACATACATCACAAAACATTATGTTATACTCTTTCGATTTGCAAATTAAAGAGTTTTAAGTCTTTTTTAAAAAATTTATCTGTATGAGCATGTGGCTGTAGGTGAGTATTCATTGGTGCCTGTGGGTACCTGCAGAGTCTAGAAGAGGGTTGTGGTCCTCTGGAGCTAGAGTTACAGGTAGTTCGGAGCTGCCACACATTGGTTTTAGGAGCCAAACTCCAATCTTCTGCAAGGGCAGCGAGTGTTCCCAACCATTAAGCCATCTCTCCAGGCCCACCTAAGCTTTATATTTTAAAAGAACAATACAGATCTCTGAGTCAAGGAGAAGTGATCAGAAAGGTCAAAGGACCTCACAGAGGCATGAAGAAACTAGCTCAATGGAGTTTATAGTCATACAGCCATGGTCATTCAAGCTCATTTGTTGAATTATTTTCTTAGAGCTGTGCATGTTGTGTCTCATCTATCTATCTATCTATAGAAACAATCTTATTTCACATATCAATCCCAGTTCCTTCTCCTTCCCATTCTCCCATGTCCCCAACAACACCCCATCCCACCCTCCATCCACTCCTCAGGAAGGATGAGGCCTTCCAAGGGGGATCATCAAAGTCTGTCACATCATTTTGCGTAAATATCCAGAGATCCACAAGGATGACCCCAACTAACAATCTAAGCAATAGTGGAGAGGCTCCCTTAAATACCCTTCCCCTATGAGATTGATGACTACCTTAATTACCATCCTAGAGTCTTCGTCCAGTAGCTAATGTAAGCAGAAGCAGATACCCACAGCTAAGCACTGAGCTGTACTTCTGGAATCCAGTTGTGGAGAAGGAAGAGGGATGAGGAAAGGGGTCAAGACCATGCTGGAGAAACCCACAAAAAATAATGACCTGAGGGATACTCTCTTAGCCCAGATACATGGGGAAGGGCATGTTGTATCTCTTAATTGAACTTTAGTTGAAATTATAAAATACTACAGCATTTAAAATTGATACATCATTCTATAAAATATGTAATTAATGTAAGTCTAATAAATTCTATGAATTCCAGAAATGAATGTGAATGTATTACAGAAATAAAAATTCAATTGCAAGAGAAAAGAAACTAGTGACATCATTTAAAATGTGCCATGAGGAATTAGTGAAATAATCAGGACCAGGGGAAAGGAGAGGAAACATGTCTTCGGGATATTAACCAAGGTGTTGTATAGGAAGCAACGTGAAAACCGTCTATCTCAAACTTTGCGTATACTTGGATAATGGACTTTTAAATGACCTGGAATGTTTAAATTATCAGAGTTTTTAAGGAGCATGAGACATTTAAAGTTGGGATACATTGTATTATATAAATATCCTATTCTGAGGACAAAGAAAGGAATGGCTGTGGTTTAATAGTGATTAATAGTGATATACTTGTCAAATTAAAGAGATTGGAGTGTTCTGGTGAGCTTCATTATCAAACTTAACACAGTTTAAAGTAGCATGGGAAGAGAAATCACAACTGAGGAATTCTCTAGATCAACTTGGCCTATGAGCATGACTTTGGGGAATTATCTTCAACCTAAGTTAATAGAAGCTGGCATAGTCCACTGTGGGTAGCACCAAAAAAACTAACTAATCAGGACCTCTACTCAGTCCAGAGAGTGAGCCAGTAAGCAGCGTTCTCTGTAGTTACTGCTTCAGGTCCTGCCTGACTTTCCTCAGTGATGGACTATGAAGTGAAAACATAAGATATAGACACTGTTTTCTCTCCTCAGTTGTTTGAGGTCAAAATGTTTTCTCAGGCAACAGAAAAGGAAACTAGAACATTGTCCAAATTACATAAGAAATATTAATCAAGTTACATAAATATTCTAAAACACATAAAAATGAAAGGAGATTTCAAAAGTGGGCCAATTAAATTCTTTAAAGTCTAAACAAAATATGTAAAAATGAGAACTGGTACAAAATACAACATTCTACTAATCACTATCAAGTACAGTAATAAAAGAAAAGCCGTGATTTCCTTCATTGCCTTCTGCTTGAAGGAGTTTGTCGAAAGTGTGAGCAGTCTTGTATCCATAGTGATTACAATGGGTCATGTTGAGGCAATGAAGACTTAATAAGGCAATTTCAGGAAAGTTCCAGGCAGTATTTGTATAACAAGTCCTGTATCACTCAACTTCCACAGGAATAGTTAATTCCCATCTGAAGTAACCTCGGGACATCAACTCAACAAAGCTGTGGAAATGAATGCCCCACACAGGTAAGGGCAAAGTTGTCCCTTGTCTCATCAAAGCAGCTCTGAACTGTTGCACTAGAGTGTGTTCAGTTCTCTGTCCTCTCCTGATGAACCCCTCTCTCCACCTTCTTCCTCCTCTGGAGTGTTGAACACGGCTCTATGCAGTATCATCTTGAGAGTCCCACATTTGAATCGGCAGTGACTAATGGATCCAATAAATAAGCAAATGATGGGGTTGGCACAGCTGTTAATACAGGACAGGAGCGTTATCACGGGAAAATAATAACAAGGGATAATATCGTAAAAATCCCTAATCCATTGTAAGAGGAAAACACTAATCCCAAATTGAAAGCCACAGAGCAGGAAAACCACCACTGTGACCACAATGGTCACATACAGCTTGGTCACAGGAATCTGCTGCGAACCACAGAAGATCCTGACCAGCAAGGCTTGATTAGACCGAAAGAGAACCAAAAATAAAACAAGCAACCATGCAAAAATGACAAATTCAACTTTCCGACACTGATCAAAGTCAAAACTATTAAACAGAGATCTACAACTCTGCCCTTCCAGGAAGCTCAACAGCAGGGACAAAGCCCATAGCAGAGTACAAATGACAGCTGATGTGTGTTTTGGACGTCTACACTGATACCAAAGGGGCCAAATGGCAGACATCCAGTGCTCAGCGCTAATGGCTGTGAGCATGCTCACACCTGCAAGGTAAGCAAGGGTGGGCACAGTGAACAAAAAAAAAGTGGGATGTGGAAGGAGATAGAGTGGAAGAAGAAAAGGACTGCCTTTAGGAAAAACAGGATGTGAGAGCAGAGGAAGAGAAAATTCGCCCCAGACAGATTGAGGATGTAGACAGAGAAGGCATCCCTACGCATACGGAAGCCCAGAAGCCACAGCACTGTAGCGTTTCCTGCCAGCCCAACCAGGGCAATAATAAAGGAAAGCAGCATAGTGGTTCGGGATATGATGTCACAAAACGAAGCTTCAGAGTGGTTGCCTGCATGCTGTGCTCTGTCAGCCTCCCAGGCTGGGGTGCTTGAATCCATGCTTGGGAGCTCTCCACTAGTGTCCCTAGAAAGAAAAACAAGACATGAGCACATTCCATGCACTCTCTGAATCTCAGGGCCACCCTGCTATGTGGAATGAATGCCTTGTTCATAAAGAGGGGAAACAGGATTGAGGATAGAAAACAATTTATCAAAACCAGTATTTCTGGAACCTTTTTTAAATCCAGCTTGTATTTATTTGGGCATGACATGTACTGTTACAAGAGTAGTTGATACTCTAGTGTAGACATACATGCAGTGTCTCAGTCTGTGACAAGAAGAAACCAGATGTTGAACCTGTGGTGGTTTTAATTAGAATGGTCCTCATAGACTCATAGATTGGAAGTGTGGCCACCAGTTGGTGGGACTGTTTTGGAAAGGGTAAGGAGCCTACACCAGCCCCACTTTCCTTCTCTGTTTCTGCTTGTAACTTTTAGATAAGATCCAAGCTCTAAGATACTGCTCCAGAACCATGCCCAGCTGCTTAGCTCCCATCCATGATGGCCATGAATTTATCCTCTGTAACTGTAAGCAAGGCCCCAATTACATGCTTTCCTTTATAAGTTTCCTTTGTCACAGTGTCTCATCTCAGCAATAGAACAATAACTAAGACAGACCCCCAAGTTCTCTCTGTCCTGAGGCTAATTCATCTCTGCTGCAGGAACTTGGAAACCAGAACCATGTCAGATTGATGCTCTTAGTTTTGGAGGGGGTGATAGGAGGCTATCAAGTGGGGAAACATGGAGATAATGAACGAGAGACATGAAGGGAATGCCAAGTCTTATTATGACCAGTATGAAAAAAAACAGACCTATAGGCTAATGTGACCCATTCTCCATTTCATATTTGAAACTAGAAAACAAAATAGCAATTTTCTGACATCTGTTGTTATATCGTAAGTGTCCATCTCTCTACAGGTATATAATGAGTAGATGACAACTTTCACTAGATGAATAAAAGAATTGTAAATCCAAGATTATCTTTTAAATTTAGCGTAAATGTTCTTCAAATGTTTTAGAGCAAATTTAGTAGCATAAAACACACAGAAAACTAGAAACAATCACTGCCAATGATTCTGTCAGTCCTTTTAGTAAACGCTATAGATTGAATCCAGAAAAAAATGATTTTCTGAAATAGAGCAGGGATTTTCCTTGATCAACAGAAAGATATAGACACTAAAACAGATAGGCATTGCAAATGGACCTGAATAGACAAGAACTCATCGATCAAACTGAAGTGACAAATTTCAGGAGCAAATGACACATAAAGAATTCTGAAACTTGTCACTACAGATTCAAAGTCGTCCATTTCAAAGCATCCTTTCTCTTCCTTCCCCATTCACATACATATGAAACCAAACACCTGAGAGAGGCACAAATGAACCCTTTTCCAAGGAGCCCATCATCTCCTAACTTGACCCAAGTTACTGAATTGACTACTAAGACATAAACCATCTGTTTTTGCTGACTTCTTCCAATCTCCATATTTTACTTGAAATTCTAAAGTCCAACTCACTGGCCACTTTCCATCCACTAGTTCTCACCACTCATCTCTTCTTGCCCACTAGGGAAATGTTCTTTTGATACTTGTGGTCATATGTCCAAAGGATACTCAATCATCAAGGGCACTTGCTCAACAACATTCATAGTAGCATTATTCATAATATCCAGAACCTGTAAACTACCTACATACCCCTCAACTAAAGAATGAATAAAGAAAATATGGTACATTTACACAGCAGAGTATCACTCAGCTGCAAAAAAAGCAATGACATCATGAAAATTTGAGGCAAATGGATGGAACTAGAAAAAATCATCCTGAGTGAGGTAACTCAGACCCAGGAAGACAAACATTGTATGTACTCATTCATAAGTGGATATTATATATAAAGCAAAGGATAACCAGACTAAAGTCCACAGCTCCAGAGAAGCTAGGTAACAATGAGAACCCTAACAGGGACACGTTGATTGCCCTGAGAAGTGAAATTTGATGAGATTTCCCAGGTAAACTGGGGTCAGTAAAGGGGAGGGGATAGGAGATAAGAACATGAGGGAACAGGATGGTTGAAAGGGGTGGAATGAGGAGAGAGAGAGAGAGAGAGAGAGAGAGAGAGAGAGAGAGAGAGAGAGAGAGAGAGAGAGAGAGAGAGAGAGAGAGAGAGAGAGAGAGAGCACACAAGACAAGGAAAGAGATACCTTGATAGAGATAAACACTGTAGCATCAAGGAGAAACCTGGTGCTAGGGAATCCCCAAGAATCCACAAGGATGACTGCAGCTAAGATTCCCAGCAATAGTGGAGTGGGTGCCTGAACTGGCTTTCCCCTGTAATCAGATTAGTGAATACCCCGACTGTCATCATAGAGCCTTCATTCCATAACCAATGAAACCAGATCCAGATACACACCAAGCACCAGGCCAACCTCCAGGAATCCAGTCAAAGGAGAGGTCAAAATCATGATGGAGAAATCTAAAGAGACAGATGAACTAAGCTCTGGACCAACAGCTGTGGAGCCTCTATGGGACCAAACTAGGCCCTCCTTATGTGGAAGACAGTTGTGAAGCCTTGGCTATCTGAGTACTACTATCTGGTAGTAGGACAGTATCTATTCCTGGTGCATGAGTTAGCTTGTTGAATGGAATCAATTCCCTATGAGGGAATGACATGCTCAGCCTTAATGCAGGAAGGGTTTGGTCATGCCCCAACTTAATGTGCCAGACTTTGTCAACTCCCCCTGGGAGCCCTTACCGGTTGAGAGGAGTAGATTGGGGTAGCCTAGGGAGCAGGTAAGGGAGGAGAGGAGGGGTGGGAGGGAGAACTTTGGGTGAAATGTAAAATGAAATAAAAAATAAATAATAAATAAAATGTTCTTTTAATCTCTTTGACTGCCGGAACCTGCTATGCCTTCCTGGGCATCCATCATGCAGGAAGGCCCTTCCTCTCATTGACTCACTGGATTCTGCTGTACCCTTCTCTACTGTGATTTGGAGCCTCTCTCTGCTAAGGCACTTATCTGTCTCCCACTATTGGGATCCTCCTTCTGATGGAGTTCCTGTTTGCAGCCTTGTTCTCTAAGCCTCTCTCATCTTCCTATTCCCTCTTCTTTTGAAAGATGTAGTCTTTCCTGCTTGCTCTATCTCTCAGCTCACTCCGGAAGTACTATGGGTTAGCCCTGATGGTTAACAGATTCCAGAGAGAATGCAAGGAGTAGGCAAAGGAGGATTGAGCCAAGCCATGGTGGTCACGAAAAACTTGCAGCCTGACTGGCTGACTAGCAGTAAGAATACTTCTTTATTTACACCAGAATACAGTAAGCAGGGATGGATTCATGTTGTTCCAAATCATAGGTCATATAATTTCTATTTCTGGACATGTATTAGCTTTCTCTTGAATTATCTTTTAGTCATTGGTAAGCCATGACAGAAAAGTTATCTGTTTGTTGTTGTTGTTGTTCTGAGCCTAGCCTTTAATGGCTGAGCCATCTCTACAGCCCTAAGAGCAGTTATCGTTTACAATCATTTTTACTCATCAATCCCATAACCCAACTTTTAGGAATCCAGAGACATATGAAAGCTTATTTTCAGGCTGGCAGATCATGCATCTGCAAGAATGCTAGATAGAAAGAAAATCTCCAAGCTAGTCAGCGCAGCTTGCCAAGTGCTGAGCAGTGTGTTATTAGTGGTCAGTATGCCCAAGAAAAATCCTCAGGCCAAAGCTAAAGTTCTCATTCAATTTATATTACAAAATAATGTTTACATTTATAGCTTTATAGAATTTGTTTTATATGTCTAATCTGGCATTCTTCTGCTCCTTTGTCATACAACATCACAATAGCCCTGCATGAATTAAATTTCATAAGAAAAGGGAGGTCCTGATCCCACATTCCTTTATCATTTTCCATACCACTTTCTGTCCATCAATAAAGAACCCTGTGTATGGGAGAGATAATCCTGGCTAATCTAACTTTGTTGCTATGTATTTTCCTCTAGGGTACCACATGTAGTCCTCAATCTTATCTGCCACATAATTGCCCGAGTGTATAGTGTGAAGAGACTTGTAATATGATCTGCTGCCCACACTTCTAGCCATCTTGTTGACCATTTAAAGTTTACTTTGGTTTAATTATCTTGTTCCTGAATAAGTACAGAGACATCTCAGAGCCTCATACAGTGAAACCTCCAAGGTATAACGAAGACTTTCAAGTAGATAAGGATGTCTCATTAAAAACAGGAGGGTAGTATGCTCAGGACTTTCCTGGCAAAGCTTGGGGCCATTACTCCTAGAAGAAGGTATAAATGATTCATAAGAAATTCTGTCAATCAAATATCCCCAAAATGTACAAATATTAAAGGCTCCCAAATATGCAACACAGAGAGATATGAACCAAAAGTTTCATGGCTACTATCATGTGGCTCAACTTTGCTGGCTCTTTGTTAAGCAATTGTGTTGGCTTTATGACTTTTGCCCCTCCCATAAGATATGACTGCGGCACTAGAGCTTACTCCACCATGGAGTGTAGGCTCTAACAAACTAGCTCATGCACCAGGTTTGTATTGAGGTCCTGCTGGCAAGGGCCCCTCTGCTTGTCCAAACTTCACAACTATCTCCCACATATGAAGGGCCTATCACAGTCCCCTGATGTCTCCGCAGTTGTAGGTCTAGAGTCCATGAGTTTCCACAAGCTTGGTTTGCTTTCCCAGTAGATTTCTCCACCATGAACTTGAGTTTCCTTGATCATATGTTTCTTCCACCCTCTCTTTACCCGCATTCCTGGAGCTCAGACTGTTTCTTAGCTGTGGATCTCTGCATCTGGTTCCATAAATTACTGGATGAGGACTCTATGATGATAGTTGGGGTATTCATCGATCTGACTAAAGGGGTAGAATAGTTCAGGAATCCTCTCTACTATTGCTAGGAGTCTTAGTTGGGGTCCTACTTGTGGATTCTTGGGATTTGCCCTAGCACCAGGTTTCTCCATAAGCCAATGAATGTCTCTCTCTATTAAATTATCTCTTTCATTGCTTTCCCACTGCATCCATCCCCACCTAGACTACCTAATTCCTTCCTATTCTCATACCTCTTCTCTCCCCTTACCACCCTGTCCCAGTGTACCCTGTAGATATCATCTAATTTCTCTTCCCAGGGTGATCCATGTGTACCTCTTAGGGTACTCTTTGTTACCTAGTTTATCTGGAGCTTTGGACTTCAGTCTGGCTATCTTTTACATTTAGTATCCACTTA
>NW_024434166.1:0-1533 GCF_017639785.1 Mesocricetus auratus | reverse complement strand
ATTGAAAACAAACAATACAACACTGTGTGAGAATCTACACATATACCTAATTGAAAACAAACGATACAACACAGTTTGGTTATCTACATGTGTAACATCTTGGAAACTATCGACACAACACTGTGAGAATCTACAATGCATAATTATTTTGAAAAACTAACGATACAACTCTGTGTGAGAATTTACACATGTAACTTGTTGAAAACTAATGATACAACACTATGAGAATCTACTCAGGTTACTTCTTCTAAACTTCCCGATACAATACTTTGAGAATCTACATGTGCAACTTCTTAGAACCTATCATGAGAAAATACATGCGTATAGAATTGTAAACTAACGACACAGCACTGTATGTGAATCTTAAGCGATACAACTTGAAAACCATCAATACAACACTGTGTGAGGAACTACATGTGTAACTTCTTGAAAACTAAATTAACGATACAACGCTGTGTGAATCTACGCGTGTCACCTAATTGAAAACTAATGATAAAACACTGTGTGAGATTCTACTCATGTGCCATATTGAAAACAAATGATACAATCTATGTGAGAATCTACAGGTGTAACTTATTGAAAACAAATGATACAAGGGTATGTGAGTATCTACACGTGTACCATAATGATAACTAACCATACAACACTGTGTGAGAATCTGTAAGCATAACTACTTGAAAACTAACGATACAACACTGTGTGAGAATCTACACGTGTACCCTACTGAAAACTAACGATACAATGCTGTGTCAGAAACTACATGTCTAACATACAAAAAAATAACGATATAACACACTGTGTAAGAATCTAAACATGTAACTTCTTCAAAATTAACCTTACAACCATGTGTAAGAAACTCCATGTGTAACTTGTTGAAACCTACCCAAGCAACTCTGTGTGAGAAACTATAAGCGATTCTTCTTGAAAACCATCAATACAACACTGTGTGAAGAACTACATGGGTAACTTTTGAAAACTAATGATACAAAGCTGTCTGAGATTCTACACGTGTACCTTATGGAAAACTAATGAAACAACGCTGTGTGAGATTCAACAGTGTACCTTATTGAAAACTAGCAATATAAGCTTTGTGAGAATCTACAGGTGCAAGTTATGGAAAACTAAATGTGCAATACTGTGTAAGTATCTACCCATATTAATTATTGAAAACGAAAGATACAACACTGTGTGAGAATCTACACGTGCCACTTAGTGAAAACTAATGATACAAAGCTGTTTGAGAATCTAAAGTTGTAACTTATTGAAAACTAAGGATACAATGCTGTGTGATAATCTACCCGTGTACAGTATTGAAAACTATCGATACAACGCTCTGTGAGATTCTACACTTGTACCTTATTGATAACTAACTATACAATACTGTGTGAGAATCTGTGAGTGTAACTAGTTGAAAACAAACAATACAACACTGTGTGGGAAACTACATGCGTAAATTCTTGAAAACTAACGATACAATGCTGTGTGAGAAGCTACAAGTCTAACTTATTGAAAACAAATGATCCAACACTGTGT
>NW_024434165.1:0-3500 GCF_017639785.1 Mesocricetus auratus | reverse complement strand
AATTAACAAATGGGACCTCCTGAAACTAAAAAGCTTCTGTAAGGCAAAGGACACAGTCAACAAGACAAAAAGGCAGTCCACAGAATGGGAAAAGATATTCACTAGCCCCACATCTGACAGAGGGCTAATCTCCAAAATTTACAAAGAACTCAAGAAACAAGTCCCCAAAACACCAAAGGATCCAATTAAAAGGTGGGGTACAGATCTAAATAGAGAATTCTCAACAGAGGAGGCTAAAATGGCCAAGAGACACTTAGGAAAGTGCTCAACATGCTTAGCCATCAGGGAAATGCAAATCAAAACAACTCTGAGATACCATCTTACTCCTGTCAGAATGGCTAAAATCAAAAACACAGAAGACAATTTATGCTGGAGAGGTTGTGCAGAGAGGGGAACTCTACTCCACTGCTGCTGGGAGTGCCAACTCATACAGCCTCTTTGGAAATCAGTGTGGACATTCCTCAGGAAAATGGGAATTCATCTACCGCAAGACCCAGCAATTGCACTCTTGGGCATATATCCAAATGAGGCAAATTCATACAACAAGGGCATCTGCTCCACTATGTTCATAGCAGCATTATTTGTAATAGCCAGAACCTGGAAGCAACCTAGATGCCCCTCAACTGAAGAGTGGGTGGAGAAAATGTGGTACATTTACACAATGGAGTATTACTCAGCAGAAAAAAACCAATGGAATCTTAAAATTCGCAGGTAAATGGATGGCACTGGAGGAAGCCATCTTGAGTGAGGTAACCCAGTCACAAGAAGACAAACATGGTATGTACTCACTCATATATAGTTTCTAGAGAGTCTGGGAAACAGGAAAGAACCTAAAAGATATGCATTTATGCATAGTACCCAAGAGAGAGGATTGAGACAAGATCCTCTGAATGGCTGGTGAACATGGTGAGGGGTAAGGGGGAGTGGGAGCTGGGAAGAAGTGAGGGGGAGAAGAGAAAGACAGAGTAGGTCATGGGGGAACAGGAAGTTGAGTGGGGGGGTAGAATAGGGGGAAGAGGGAATCATAGGTTAGAAGACAGATCAGGCACCAGAGTGAACCACAGTGATCTAAAGGGATAACACCAATTGGCAAGCTAAGTAATAGTGGAGAGACCAACTCCAATGCCCATTTCTGATAGTGAACTTAATGTCTATAACCATCTGGGAGTCTTCATCCAGTGGCTGATGGAAGCAGAGGCAAACACACAGTTACACACTGAACTGAACCCAAGGAACCCAGTGGCAGAGAGAGAGGAGTGATGAGCAAATTGGCAAAGAATGGGCTGGCAAAACCAGCAGAGACAGCTGATCTGAACAGGGGAGAGCTCTTGGACCCCAGACTGACAGCAGGGAGGCCAGCATGGGACTGATCTGGACTCCCCAAATGTGAGTGTCAGTGAGAAGGCCTGGGCAAACTATGGGGCCTTGAGCAGTGGATCAGTGTCTATCCCTGGAATACAAACAGTCATTTTGTGCCCATAGCACAAAGAGGGATGCTCTCTCAGCCTGGACTCTTAGGGGAATGCCTGGACCCTACCTGGAGTGAAATGACAGACTCTAGATATCCCCTATGTGGAAGGAATTTGCAATAGGGTTGGGAGGCTGGGGGCAAGGGGAGTGCGGGAGGAGGGGAGGGAGAGGGAACTGGGATTGACATGTAAAACAAGATATTTAAAATTAAAATAAAAATGATATATATATATAAAAAATGTTCATGCAACCCCTCCCCTCAAGCCATAGTTTTAAAGGAGGCAAAGACTTTGGAAAAAGGGCCAAAACAGTGGGTGACCCCAAGAAACAATGTGTTTTTCATTGTTTTTTAAATAGTATCGGATCCTCTGTTAACTAAAACTGGGTGTCAGGATATCACTCTTTACATTATGTTGCTAATATGAAGTACTTTGCACACTAGGTAAGGCAAGCATTGTGGATGAGCTTAGACTGGACACTTGCCTTGTGCATGAGTAAATTCTAAGAAGTGTCCTGTGGCCCACAGAAGGCTTTTTTATTTTTATTTATTTTTCAGTTTAAATTTAGATAACAAACAAGGTTGCTTTGCAAGTCAGTTCCAGGTACCTCTCCATTTCCCTTCCCTACTCCCGTGCCCTCCCCCGAAGCCCCCAATTATTCCCTCATTTCCACAGGGAGGGTGAGGCCCTCCATGGGGGTGTCCATAGTGTGTCATTTCATACAGGGCAGGGCCTAGACCCTCCCCCAAGAGTTGAGGGTGAGAGTGCACCTCAGAAAACTTTTAAAATACTTCTATGCTCTATTTCCAGACAGGCTGATACTGAGACAGCTTAAACAACTTGGAGAGTTATTTCAACAACACAGCCTCTCCTGAGATTTTTTTCCTGCAATATCAAAACACTGTTTGACTACTGTAAAACTATTAAAGTCTCCATTTTTATTGTTTACATTTCTGTGCAGACACTGGTGTAGATCATTTACAGTGCACGAATGAATATATTTGAGAAGTACAGATATTCATCTCAGATACCCATAAATCTGCCTAAAAGGAAGACACCATGTAAGGAATACAGCCCTTGTTTAAATGAAACCTTCTTAGCCTGCAAACAAAAGTTTTTATTTTTAAAGAAGCCTAAATGTTTCCAGCCTTAACTCTTTATAATGCAGAATCATTTTCTTAGCCAGATCCAGCAGATGGCAGATTGCTGCCACTAAGTGCCAGCTGGCTTGACTCTTTACACAGAATGCTGCAACTCCCTAGCAGAAGAAACACCATTTTCCTATAATCAGGACAGTTTTCACTGTCGAAAGGAATCTGAGAAGTTGTGTCAACATCTTGAAAACACAAGCTGTAGGCCATAGCCTTGGAGATGTGAGAAGGAATTTGTTTAGTGTATTTTACATCATTTTGTGTATTTGGAGTATTTTTTAAACTTATGCAAGGCATCTCAACCACAGTTTTCACTCTCTCCATTCCCCCAGCAACACATCAGCTCACCTATTCACTGCATACAATTTAGGCTATCACCCTTCAGAAAAGAACTTGATAGAACAATAGGCAATATTCAAGATAAAAACCCTTACACCAAGGAAGGGCAAGGTAACCCAAACAGAAGAAAAGAGTCACAAGATGATGCAAAGGAGTAAAATACAAATGCTCTCACATTAGGGAGTCCCACAAGAAATAAAAATAAAAACACCAAGCAAACACTCAAAAAAGTCATGCAGAGGACCTGCTACAAACAGTATCTTTGAGCTCCTATATATCCCACTTATCCATCAATTCACCGGGTTCTCCTCCACTTCCTGTGACTCCTATTATCGTCCTGCCTCATCTTCATGGGATTCACCAGGCTTGCAGACTAGGGACTAGATGTAGACCACCAATTCAATTTTCTCTGTGTGTGTAATGTGGGGCTCTGGGTGTCTGTACCCATTTATATGTGCTGATAAAGGACTCCTTTCTGATGCTGGAATAATTTCAGATTATGCCTAGACAAGGAACAGATGTATGAGTGTAGAAGACTATC
>NW_024434164.1:0-6070 GCF_017639785.1 Mesocricetus auratus | reverse complement strand
GTATTATTTTCTTATTTTTTATTAATATTTTTTTCCATTTTAAATTTAGATAAGAAACAAGGTTGCTTCACAAGTCAGTACGAGGTCCCTCTCCCTTTCCCTCCCCTCCTCCCGTGCCATCGCCCCTTCCCCCCCGTTATCCCGTCATTCCCCCAGGGAGGGTGAGGCCCTCCATGGGGGTGTCCATAGTCTGTCATTTCATATAGGGCAGGGCCTAGACCCTTCCCCAAGAGTTCAGGTTGAGAGTGCACCTCACATTGTTCTATGGGAGTCCAGAGACCGTGTGTATAATTGGGATGGGTACTGATCTGCTGTCCAAGGCTCAATAGATTACCTAGGCCTCCTCACTGACACCCAGATTCAGGGGGTCTTGATCAGTCCCATGCTGGATTCCCAGGCTGATGCCTGGGATTCAAGAGTTAACCTTTGTCTGGTCAGCTGTTTCTGGGGGTTCAACCAGCCCAGTCTTAATCCCTTTGATCATCAGTCCTCCCTCTCTGATACTGGCTTTCTTGAGTTCAGCTCAGTACTTAACCAGCCAGTAAATGAAGTTTCTGTTTCCCAGACTCTCTGGCCATAGGATTGTAGGCTGGCACTCCCCAGATCTATGTCTAAAATCCATATATGAGAGAGTACATGCCATGTTTCTCTTTTTGTGACTGGGTTACCTCACTCAGGATGGTTTCTTCTAGTGTCATCCATTTGCCTGCGAATCTCATGATTCCATTATTTTTTTCTGCTGAATAGTACTCCATTGTGTAGATGTACCACATTTTCTCTATCCATTCTTCGGGTGAGGGACATCTAGGTTGCTTCCAAGTTCTGGCTATTACAAATAAAGCTGCTATGAACATAGTGGAACAGACATTTTTGTTATATGAATGGGCATCTTTTGGATATATGCCTAAGAGTGCAGGTGCTGGGTCTTATGGTAGGTTTATTCCCATTATTCTGAGGAATCTCCATACTGCTTTCCAAAGTGGCTGAACCAGTTGGCACTCCCACCAGCAATGGAGGAGTGTCCCCCTTTCACCACATCCTCTCCAGCATAAATTGTCATTGGTGTTTTTGATTTTAGCCATTCTGACAGGAGTGAGATGGTATCTCAGAGTTGCTTTGATTTGCATTTCCCGGATGGCTAAGGATGTTGAGCACTTTCTCAAGTGCCTCTCAGCAATTTTAGACTCCTCTATTGAAAACTCTCTATTTAGTTCTGCAGCCCACTTCTTAATTGGGTCCTTTGCTGTTTTGGAGACTTGCTTCTTGAGTTCTTTGTAAATTTTGGAGATCAACCCTCTGTCAGATGTGGGATTAGTGAATATTTTTTCCCATTCTGTGGGCTGCCTTTTTGTCTTGCTGACTGTGTCCTTTGCCTTACAGAAGCTTCTCAGTTTCAGTAGGTCCCATTTATTAATTGTTGATCTCACTGTCTGTGCTACTGGTGTTATGTTAAGGAAGCTGTCTCCTGTACAAATTCGTTCAAGGGTACCACCCAATTTCTCTGCTAAGAGGTTCAGTGTGGCTGGATTTATGTTGAGGTCTTTGATCCATTTGGACTTAAGTTTTGTGCATGGCGATAAACATGGATCAATCCGCATTCTTCTACATGCCAGTCTCCAATTATGCCAGCACCATTTGTTGAAGATCCTTTCTTTATTCCATTATATATTTTTAGCTTCTTTGTCAAAGATCAGATGTTCGTACGTGTGTGGGTTAATACCCGGATTTTCAATTCGATTCCATTGGTCTGCCTGTCTATTTTTGTGCCAATACCAAGCTGTTTTCAGGACTATAGCTCTATAATAGAGCTTGAGGTCAGGGATAGTGATGCCTCCGGACGTTGCCTTGTTGAACAGGGTTGTTTTGGCTATCCTGGGTCTTTTGTTTTTCCATACAAAATTGATTATTGTTCTTTCAAGGTCTGTGAAGAATTGTGCTGGGATTTTAATGGGGATAGCATTGAATCTGTAGATTGCTTTTGGCAGGATTGCCATTTTTACTACATTGATCCTACCTATCCAAGAGCATGGGAGATCTTTCCATTTTCTGAGGTCTTCTTTAATTTCTTTCTTTAAAGATTCAAAGTTCTTACGATACAGGTCTTTCCCTTGTTTGGTTAGTGTTACCCCAAGGTATTTTATGTTGTTTGTGGCAATTGTAAAGGGTGATGTTTCTCTGATTTCTCTTTCAGCCCTTTTATCATCTGTATATAGTAGGGCTACTGATTTTCTTGAGTTGATCTTGTAGCCTGCCACTTTGCTGAAGGTGTTAATCAGCTCTAAGAGTTCCCTGGTAGATTTCTTTGGGTCATTGATGTAAACTATCATATCGTCTGCAAACAGTGAAAGTTTGACCTCTTCCTTCCCAATTTGTATCCCCTTGATCCCCCTTTGTTGTCGTATGGCAATAGCTAGAACTTCAAGTACCATGTTGAAAAGGTATGGAGAGTGTGGACAGCCTTGTTTTGTTCCTGATTTTAGAGGAATTGCCTTGAGTTTCTGTCCATTTAGTTTGATGTTGGCTGTTGGTTTACTGTATATGGCTTTTATTATTTTTAAGTATGTCCCTGTTATCCCAGATCTCTCCAAGACCTTTATCATGAAGGGGTGTTGGATTTTGTCAAAGGCTTTTTCAGCATCTAGTGAGATGATCATGTGATTTTTGTTTTTCAGCTTGTTTATATGGTGGATTACGTTGATGGATTTTCGTATGTTGAACCATCCCTGCATCCCTGGGATGAAACCTACTTGATCGTGGTGAATGATTGTTTTGATGTGTTCTTGGATCCGATTTGCCAGTATTTTATTGAGTATTTTTGCATCAATGTTCATGAGGGATATTGGTCTGAAGTTCTCTTTCTTGGTTGTATCTTTGTGTGGCTTGGGGATCAAGGTTATTGAAGCCTCATAGAAAGAGTTTGGCAAAGACCCTTCTGCTTCTATTGTGTGGAACACTTTGAGAAGAATTGGTATAAGCTGTTCTTTGAATTTGTGGTAGAATTCTGCACTGAGGCCATCTGGACCTGGACTTTTTTTGGTTGGGAGACTTTTGATGACAGCTTCTATTTCCATAGGGGTTATAGGTCTATTTAAATTGCTTATCTGTTCTTGATTTAGTTTTGGCAAATGATAGCTGTCCAGGAAGTCATCCATTTCCTTTAAATTTTCGAATTTTGTGGAGTACAGGTTTTCAAAGTATGACCTGATGATTCTCTGGATTTCCTCAGAGTCTGTTGTTATGTCCCCCTTTTCATTTCTGATTTTGTTAATTTGCGTGTTCACTCTCTGCTGTTTGGTAAGTTTGGACAAAGGTTTGTCTATCTTGTTGATTTTCTCAAAGAACCAACTCTTCGTTGCATTGATTCTTTGTATTGTTTTCCTGGTTTCTACTTTGTTGATTTCAGCCCTCAATTTGATTATTTCCTGGCGTCTACTCCTCCTGGGGGAGTTTGCTTCTTTGTGTTCTAGAGCTTTTAGCTGTGATGTTAATTCTCTGGTATAACTGTTTTCCTGTTTATTCATGTGAGCACTTAGTGCTATGAATGTCCCCCGTAGCACTGCTTTCAAAGTGTCCCATAGGTTTGGGTATGTTGTGTCTTCATTCTCATTGAATTCGAGGAAGTCTTTAATTTCTTTTTTTTATTTCATCTTTGACCCAGGGATGGTGCAGTTGAGCATTATTCAATTTCCATGAGTTTGTAGGTTTTCTGCAATTTGTGTTGTTGTTGAATTCTAATTTTAAGGCATGGTGGTCTGATAAGATGCATGGAGTTATTCCAATTTTTTGTAGCTGCTGAGGTTTGATATTTTGCCAAGTATGTGGTCGATTTTTGAGAAGGTTCCATGTGGTGGTGAGAAGAAGGTATATTCTTTTTTATGTGGATGAAATGTTCTATAGATATCTGTTAATCCCAGTTGGGTCATTACTTCTATTAGACCCTTTGCTTCTTTGTTGAGTTTCTGTCTGGTATTCTTGTCTAGTGGTGAGAGTGGTGTGTTGAAATCTCCCACTATAACTGTGTGGGGCTTTAGATGAGATTTAAGTTCTAATAATGTTTCTTTAACGAATGTGGATGCCTTTGTATTGGGGGCATAGATGTTCAGGATAGACACTTCATCTTGGTGGGTTTCACCTGTGATGAGTATGTAATGACCTCCTTCATCTCTTTTGATTGATTTTATTTTAAAGTCTAGTTTGTTACATATTAGGATTGCTACCCCTGCTTGTTTCTTGGGTCCATTTGATTGAAAAATTTTTTCCCAACCTTTAACTCTCAAGTAATGTCTGTCTTTGAGGGTGAGGTGTGTTTCTTGTATGCAGCAGAAGGAAGGGTTCTGTCTTCGAATCCATTCTGCTAGTCTGTGTCTTTTTATGGGTGAGTTAAGGCCGTTAATATTGAGGGATATTAATGACCATTGATTGCTCATCCTTCTTCGATTTGCGATGGTTGTTGTTGGTGGAATTATGGGTGGAATTTCACCCCTTTGTTCTTTTGGCTGTTGGTAGAGAGGGATTCTCTAATGCTTATGTTTTTCTGGTTGTAGTTAGCTTCCTTGGGTTGGAGTTTTCCTTCCAAAATTTTCTGTAGGGCTGGGTTAGTGGACACATATTGGTTGAATCTAGTTTTGTCATGGAATATCTTGTTTTCTCCGTCTATAGTGATTGAGAGCTTTGCCGGGTATAGTAGTCTGGGCTGGCATCCATGGTCTCTTAGTGTAGGTAGAATATCTATCCAGGACCTTCTGGCTTTCAGAGTTTCCATGGAGAAATCAGGTGTAATTCTGATAGGTCTGCCTTTATATGTTACTTGACCTTTTTCCTTAGCTGCTCTTAATATTCTTTCTTTATTCTGTATGTTTGGGGTCTTGATTATTATGTGGCGAGAGGATTTTTTTTGTGGTCCACTCTATTTGGTGTTCTGTAGGCTTCTTGTACCTTCATTGGCATGTCTTTCTTAAGGTTGGGAAAGTTTTCTTCTATGATTTTTTGAATATGCCTTCTGCCCCTTTGAGGTGGATTTCTTCTCCTTCTTCTATACCTATTATTCTTAGGTTTGGTCTTTTCATGGTGTCCCATAATTCCTGGATGTTTTGTGTTAAGGATTTGTTGGATTTAAGGTTTTCTTTGGTTGATAAATCCATTTCTCCTAATGTATCTTCAACACTTGAGATTCTCTCTTCCATCTCTTCTATTCTGTTGGTAATGCTTGTATTGGTAGTGCCTGACTGTTTGTATAGTTTTTCTGTTTTCTGCATTTCTTCAGATTGTGTTTTTTTAGTGTCTCTATTTCAGTTTTCAACCCTTGCAACGTTTGCATTGCTTCTTGCAATTTTCTGTTTATCTGTTCGTCCGTTTGTTGCCTTTTATGAATTTTTTGGTTTGTTCTTTCTTCCATTTCTTGCATTTTTTGGTTTGCTTTTTGTTCCATTTCTTGGATTTTGTGCTTTGTTTCTTCTTCCATTTCCTGCCTTTTTTGGTTTGTTTCTTCCTCCATTTTTTTCATTTTTTGCTTTGTTTTTTCTACCATTTCTTGCATTTTTTGCTTTGTTTCTTCTTCCATTTCCTGCCTTTTTTGGTATGTTTCTTCTTCTAATTCTTGCATTTTTTGCTTTGCTTTTTCTTCCATTTCTTGCATTTTTTGCTTCATTTCTTCTTCCATTTCGTGCCTTTTTTGGTTTGTTTTTTCTTCCAATTCTTGCATTTTTTGGTTTGTTTTTTCTTCCATTTCTTTGAGGGATTTTCCAATATCCTCTTTTAGGGCCTCTATCATTTTCATGAAAGTGCTTTTAAGGTTGTTCTCTTCTGCTTCCTTCGCGTTGGAATATTGGGGTCTTGCTGGTGTGGAGTCTCTAGAATCTGGCGGTGTCATATTTGTTTTTCTGTTGCTGACTGTGTTTTTGTATTGTCTCTTTCCAATCTCTTCTTCTAGTGGGTGCAGAAAGAGCCCCTTCCTGGTCTGGGGACCAGAGTTCCCTTTAGGTGGGTGCTAGTAAGTCCAGTAATCTGGTGGTTCTTCTATACCTTGTCCAAATGCTGGTCCGTGGGTAGAGAAGAATAACAGGAATCTGGG
>NW_024434163.1:0-5974 GCF_017639785.1 Mesocricetus auratus | reverse complement strand
CCCACACAGCAAAGACGTCAACAATTCCAAGACCCCAACCCCAGCGAGTCCAGCTTCAGGAAAGACATCAGCCCTACAATGACTCAAACTCCGTGTCAGCATCCCCAGCTTCAGCTGCAGGAAGGAAGGAGACCAGTGGTGATGGAAAGACCCCACCAGGACCCACTGGAAGAGATGGGAAGAAGACAGAATAAGAGATCACTCAGCAATAGAAGCACCAACATGACCCCACCAGAATCCAGGGTTCCAACACCAGCAAGACCTGAAAAGCACTACATAGACGAAGAAGGGGAGACAGACCTTAAAAATTATTTCATGAAGATGATGGAGATCCTCAAAGAAGAAACGAGGAAATCCCTTAAAGAAATAGAAGAAAAAACAAACAAAAAATCCATGAAATGGGGGAAAATTTTCAAGAAAAAACAAATCTCTCAAAGAAGCTAAAGAGCACCAAGAAAAAACAAACCAAAAAAATTAAGGAAACAACTCAAACAGTTGAAGGATTGAAAGCTGAAATAGAAACGATAAAGAAAACACAGAATGAAGGGATGCTGGAAATAGAAAAGCTGGGTAAACCATCAGGAACTACAGATGCAAGTGACACCAATAGAATACAAGAGATAGAAGAGAGAATTTCAGGTGTTGAAGAATCATTAGAGGATATAGAGTCGTCAACCAAAGAAAATCTCAAAACCAACAAATCCTTAACACAAAATATCCAGGAAATATGGGACACTGTGAAGAAGCCAAACCTGAGAATAATAGGTATAGAAGAAGGTGAAGAAATTCAACTTAAAGGTACAGAAAACATATTCAACAAAATCATAGAAGAAAACTTCCCTAACCTAAAGAAAGATATGCCTATGAAAGTACAAGAATCTTACAGAACTCCAAATAGGCTGGAGCAGAAAAAGAAGTCACCTCGCCATATAATAATCAAAACATCAAACCTATAGAGTAAAGAGAAAATATTAAGAGCAGCTAAAGAAAAAGGCCAAGTAACATACAAAGGCAGACCTATCCGAATTACACCTGACTTCTCAATGGAAACGATGAGAGCCAGAAGATCCTGGACAGATGTCCTACAAACGCTAAGGGAACAAGGATGCCAGCCCAGACTACTGTATCCAGCAAAGCTCTCACTTACCATGGATGGAGAAAACAAAATATTCCATGACAAAGCCAGATTTAAACAATACGTATCCATGAATCTAGCTCTACAGAAAATGCTAGAAGGAAAACCTAGAGCCATGGAAGATATCTACATTCACAAAGACACAGGCAATATATAATCACACTTTATAAAACACCAAAAGAAAAAGGGAGGAGAAATTACACAAAATAACTTCACTAACAATAAATAAACCACAAACAAGGATCACGAATCAATGGTCATTAATATCCCTCAATGTCAACGGCCTCAACTTGCCTATAAAAAGACACAGACTAGTAGATTGGATACGAAGACCGAACCCTTCCTTCTGCTGCATTCAAGAAACACATCTCAACATCAAAGACAGATGTGATCTCAGAGTAAATGGTTGGGAAAAGATCTTCCAATCAAACGGTCCCAAGAAAAAAGCGGGTGTAGCAATCCTAATATCTAACAAATTAGACTTCAAATTAAAATCAATCAAAAGATATGAAGAAGGACACTTCATATTTATCAAAGGAAAAATACATCAAGACGAAGTCTCAATTTTAAACATCTACACCCCAAATATAAAGGCACCTACCTTCATGAAAGAAATATTACTAAAGCTCAAAATGCACATAAAATCTCACACAATAATAGTAGGAGACTTCAACACTCCGCTCTCACTGCTAGACAGGAACTCGAGACAGAAACTTAACAAAGAAACAAAAGAACTAATAGGAGTTATGACCCAACTGGGTTTAACAGACATCTATAGAACATTCCACCCAAATGCAAAGGGATATACCTTCTTCTCGGCACCACATGGAACCTTCTCTAAAATTGACCACATAAATAGGAAACATAGCAAATCTCCACAGATACAAAAATATTGGAATACCCTCCTGCATCTTATCAGACCACCATGCATTAACATTAGAATTCAACAATAACACAAATCGCAGAAACCCTACAAACTCATGGAGATTGAACAATGCACAATTGCACCATCCCTGGGTAAAGGAACAAATAAAAAAAGAAATTAAAGACTTCCTCGATTTCAATGAGAATGAAGACATAACATACACAAACTTATGGGACTCTTTGAAAGCAGTGCTGAGAGGAAAGTTTATAGCACTAAGTGCCCAAATGAAAAAACTGGAGAACAGTCATACTAGAGAATTAATAACACAGCTGAATGTTCTAGAACAGAAAGAAGCAAAATCCCCCAGGAGGAGCAGACGCCAGGAAATAATCAAATTGAGGGCTGAAATCAATCAAGTAGAAACCAGAAAAACACTGAGAAGAATCAATGAAACAAAGAGTTGGTTCTTCGAGAAAATCAACAAGATAGATAAACCTCTGTCCAAACTAACCAAAAGACAGAGGGAGAGCATGCTAATTAACAAAATCAGGGATGAAAAAGGGGACATAACAACAGACTCTAAGGAAATCCAGAGAATCATCAGGGCATACTTTGAAAATCTGTACTCCACAAATTTTGAAAATTTAAAGGAAATGGACAATTTCCTGGATAGATATCACTTGCCAAAACTAAATCAAGAACAGATAAACAATCTAAACAGCCCTATAACCCCTAATGAAATATAAGCATTCATCAAAGGTCTCCCAAACAAAAAAAGCCCAGGCCCAGATGGCTTCAGTGCAGAATTCTACCAGAAATTCAACGAAGAGCTAATTCCAATACTCCTCAAAGTATTCCACGCAATAGAAGCAGGAGGCTCTCTGCCGAACTCTTTCTACAAGGCTACAATTACCTTGATACCCAAGCCACACAAAGACACAACTAAGAAAGAGAACTATAGACCAATTTCCCTCATGAACATTGATGCAAAAATACTCAATAAAATACTTGCAAACCGGACTCAAGTACACATCAGAAAAATCATGCACCATGATCAAGTAGGCTTCATCCCAGGAATGCAGGTATGGTTCAACATTAGAATATCTATCAATGTAATCCAGCATATTAACAATCTGCGAAAGCAAAACCACATGATCATCTCACTAGATGCTGAAAAAGCCTTGGACAAAATCCAGCACCCCTTCATGATAAAGGTCCTAGAGAGATCAGGGACAACAGGAACGTACCTGAATATAATAATAGCAATATACAGTAAACCAACAGCTAACATCAAACTAAATGGAGAGAAACTCAAAGCAATTCCTCTAAAAATCAGTAACAAGACAAGGCTGTCCACTCTCTCCATATATCTTCAATATTGTACTTGAAGTTCTAGCTACAGCAATAAGACAACAAAAGGAGATAAAGGGGATACAAATAGGAAAAGAAGAAGTTAAACTTTCACTATTTGGAGATGATATGATAGTTTACATAAGTGACCCAAAAAACTCAGCAAGGTTACTCCTAGAGCTGATAAACACCTTCAGCAATGTGGCAGGATACAAGGTAATCTCAAAAAAATCAGTGGCCCAATTGTATACAGATGATGAAGTGACTGAGAAAGTAATCAGAGAATCATCACCCTTTACAATAGCCAAAAACAGCATCAAGTATCTGGGGATAATGCTAACCAAGGAAGTTAAAGACCTGTATATCAAGAACTTTGTGTCTTTAAAGAAAGAAATCAAAGAAGATACCAGAAAATGGAAAGATCTCCCATGCTATTGGATTGGTAGGATCAACATAATAAAAATGGTAATCTTGCCAAAAGCAGTCTACAGATTCAATGCAATCCCTATCAAAATTCCATCACCATTCTTCAAGGACCTGGAAAGAACATTAATCAACTTTATATGAAAAAAACAAAAGGCCCAGGATAGCCAAAACATCCCTATACAATAAAGAAAATTCAGGACGCATCACCATACCTGACTTCAAGCTCTATTATAGAGCTATAGTCCTGAAAACAGCTTGGTATTGGTACAAAAATAGGCAGGTAGACCAAAGGAACCGAATCGAAAGCCCTAATTTTAACCTACACACCTATGAACACTTGATTTTTGACAAAGAAGCTAAAACTGTACAATGGAAAAAAGAAAGCATCTTCAACAAATGGTGCTGGCATTACTGGGTACTGGTATGCAGAAGACTGCAAATAGATCCATGTTTATCGCCTTGTACAAAACTTAAGTCCAAATGGATCAAAGATGTCAACATGAATCCAGCCACACTGAAACTTTTAGGAGAGAAGGTGGGAGATACTCTTCAACGAGTTGGTTGAAGGAGACCACTTCCTAAACATAACACCAGTGGCAAAGGCACTGAGATCGACAATTAACAAATGGGACCTTCTGAAACTAAAAAGCTTCTGTAAGGCAAAGGATACAGTCAAAAAGACAAAAAGGCAGGCCAGAGAATGGAAAAAGATATTCACTAACCCTACATCTGACAGAGGGCTAATCTCCAAAATTTACAAAGAACTCAAGAAACATGTCTCCAAAACACCAAAGGATCCAATTAAAAGTTGGGGTACAGAGCTAAATAGAGAATTCTCAGTCGAGGCGTCTAAAATGGCCAAGAGACACTTAATAAAGTGCTCAACATCCTTAGCCATCAGGGAAATGCAAATCAAAACAACTCTGAGATACCATCTTACTCCTGTCAGAATGGCTAAAATCAAAAACACCGAAGACAATTTATGCTGGAGAGGATGCAAAGAGAGAGGAACACTACTCCACTGCTCGTGGGAATGACGACTCACACAGCCTGTTTGGAAATCAGTATGGAGATTCCTCAGGAAAATGGGAATTAATCTACCACTAGACCCAGCAATTCCACTCTTAAGCATATATCCAAATGAGGCAAGTTCATACAAGGGCATCTGCTCTACTATGTTCATAGCAGTACTATTTGTAATAGCCAGAACCTGGAAGTAACCTAGATGCCCCTCAACTGAAGAGTGGATAGAGAAAATGTGGTAAATTTACACAATGGAGTATTTCTCAGCAGAAAAATAAACAATGGAATCTTGAAATTCGCAGGGAAATGGATAGCACTGGAAGAAACCATCCTGAGTGAGGTAACCCAGTCGCAAAAAGACAAACATGGTATGTACTCACTCATGTATGGATTTTAGACATGGATCAGGATAGTGCCAGTCTGCACTTCTACTGATAGAGAGTCTGGGAAACAGGAAAGAACCTAAAAGATATGCATATATGCATCGTACCCAAGAGAAGAGGATTGAGACAAGATCCTCTGAATGGATGGGGAACATGGCGAGGGATGGGGGGGAGTGGGACCTGGGAAGAAGAGAGGGGATGAAGAGGAAGAGAGTTGGTCATGGGGGAACAGGAAGTTGAGGGGGTGGGGGTAGAATAGGGGGAAGAAGGAATCATAGGATCGAATACAGATCAGGCACCAGAGTGACCTCGAGTGATCTAAAGGGATAACACCAATTGGCAATCTAAGCAATAGTGGAGAGACCACCTCGAATGCCCATCCCTGATAATGAACTTGATGACTATAACCATCCGGGAGCCTTCATCCTGTGACTGATGGAAGCAGAGGCAAACACACAATTAATTCACAATTAATTACTGAACTGAACCCAAGAAACCCAGTGACAGAGAGAGAGGAGTGATGAGAAAATTGGCAAAGAATGGGCTGGCAAAACCAGCAGAGACAGCTGATGTGAACATGGGAGAGCTCTTGGACACCAGACTGTCAGTGGGGATGCCAGCATGGGACTGATCTGGACCCCCCAAATGTGAGTGTCAGCGAGAAGGCCTGGGCAACCTATGGGGCCCTGAGCTGTGGATCAGCGTCTATCCCTGGTATACAAACTGTCTTCGTGTGCCTATAGCACAAAGAGGGTGCTCTCTCAGCCTGGACTCTCAGGGGAGTGCCTGGAC
>NW_024434162.1:0-22099 GCF_017639785.1 Mesocricetus auratus | reverse complement strand
AGTGCAGTATAGTAATGTCACACTGTATAATTGTGATGTCATAGTGCACTATAGTGATGTCACGAAGTATAATTGTGATGTCACAATGCAGTATAGTGAAGTCACAGTGTATAACTGTGATATCATAGTGCACTTTAGTGATGTCACAATGTGCAATGTTGATAACATTGCACTATAGTGATATCACGGTGTATAATTGTGATGTCATAATGCACTTTATTGACGTCACAGTGTATAATTGTGTTTCATAGTGCAGAATAGTGATGTCCAATACACAGTTGTCATGTGAAGTACACTATAGTGATGTCACTGAGTATAATTGTGATGATATTCCGCACTATAATGACATCATAGTGTATAATTGTGATGTCATAGTGCATTATAGTGATGTCTCAGTGTATAATTGTGTTTCATAGTGCAGAATACTGATGCCACCATATGTAGTTTTGATGTCATAGTGCACTATATTAATGTCACGAAGTATAATTGTGATGTCACAATGCAATATAATGATGTCACAGGGTATAATGGTGATAAAATATTGCACAATAGTGATGGCATGGTGTATAATTGCGATGTCATAATGCACTTTATTGATGTCACTGTATAATTGTGAAGTTATATTGCAGTTTACTGACATCACCGTGTATAATTGTGTTTCTTAATGCAGAATAGTGATGTCCAATATACAGTTGTGATGTCATAGTGCACTATAGTTTATAAATGAGATGTCATAGTGCACTATAGTGATGTCACTGTGTATAATTGTGATGTTATATTGCACTATACTGACATCACAGTGTATTATTGTGTTTCATACTGCAGTATAGTGATGTCACAGTGTGTAATTGTGATGTCATAGTGAAGTATAGTTATGTAACAGTGTATAATTGTTATGTCAAAGTGCACTTTAGTGATGTCACAATTCATGTTGTGATATCACAGTGCACTATAATGATGTCATTGTGTATAATTGTGATGTCATAGTGCTGTATAGTGATGTCACAAGGTATAATTGTGATGTTATACTGCAGTATTGTGATGTCACAGTGGATAATTGTGACGTCATCGTGCAGTATAGTGATATCACAGTGTATGATTGTCATATTGCAGTACAGTGATGTTACGATGTTAAAATGTTATGTCATATTGCACTATAGTGTTCTAAAAATGATTAATTATGATGTCATAGTGCAGTATACTGATGTCACGATATATAATTGTTATATCATAGTGCACTATAATGATGTCACAGTGTATAATTGTCATGTCATAGTGCCCTATAGTGTTTCACAGTGGATATTTGTGATATCACAGTGCAGTATAGTGATATAACAATGTGTAATTGTTATGTCATAGGGCAGTATAATGATGTCACAGTGTATAATTGTGATGTCATAGTGCAGAATAGTGATGGTACGATGTATAAACGTGATGTTGTAATGTACCACAGTGATGTCACAGTGGATAATAGTGATGTCATAGTGCAGTATATTGATGTGTCAAGGTATATGTGATGTCACAGTGCACAATAGTGATTTCACAGTATATAATTGTGATATCACAATGCACTATAATGATGCCATAGTTTATAATTGTGATTTCTTAGTGCATTACAGTGATGTCACTGTGTATAATAGTGATGTCATAGTGCAGTACAGTGATGTCACAGTGTATAATTGTGATGTTATAATGCAGTATTGTGATGTCACCTTGGATAATTTTGATGTCATAATGCAGTACAGAGATGTCACAGTGTATAATTGTTATATTGCAGTATAGGAATGTCACGATGTATAATTGTGATGACATATTGCTCTATAGTGATCTAAATATGGATAATTGTGATGTTTTAATGCAGTATAGTGAGACCACGATGTATAATTGTTATGTAATAGTGCACTATAACGTTTGCACAGTGTATATTTGTGATGTCATAGTGCAGCATAGTGATGTCAAAAAGTATTATTGTGATGTCACAATGGAGAATAGTGATAACATAATGCACTGCAGTGATTTCACAGTATATAATTTTGATGTCATAATGCAGTATAGTGATTTCCCGATGTATAATTGTGATGTCATCTTGCAGCATTGTGATGACACAGTGTATAACTGAGATGTCACAGTGCACTATAGTGATGTCACACTGTATAATTGTGATGTCACAGTACCGTATAGTGATGTCAGTGTGTATAATTTTGATGTCACAGCGCAGAAAAATGATGCAAAAATGTATAATCGTGACGTCACAGTGTACTATGGTGATGTCACAGTGTATAAGTGTGATGTCATAGTGAAGTATAGTGATTTCACGATGTATAATTGTGATATCATATTGTACTATACTGAATTCACAAGATATAATCGTGATGTCATAGTGCAGTATAGTGATGTCGCAGTGTGTAACTGTGATATCATAGTGCAGTATAATGATGTCACAGTGGATAATTGTGATGTCATAGTGCACTATAGTATATAATTGTTATGTCATTGTGCAGTATAGTGATGTCACAGTGTATGGTTTTTGTGTCATAGTGAAATTATTGATGTCACGATTCATAGTTGTGATATCACAGTGCACTATAATGATGTCATGGTGTATAATTGTGATGTCATAATGCATTACTGTGATGTCACATTGTATAATTGTGTTCATAGTACACTATAGTGATCTCACATGTATAATTGTGATGTCACAGTGCAGTATAGTGATGTCACAGAGTTTAATTGTGTTTCATAATGCAGAATAGTGGTGTCACAATGTATAATTGTAATAACATAATGCTCTGATGTCACAGTGTATAATTGTCTTGTCATAGTGCACTATAGGTTTGTCACAATGGATAAATGTGATCTCAATGTGCAGAATAGTGATGGTACAGTGCATAAACGTAATGTTGTAATGCACTACAGTGATGTCACAGTGGATAAAAGTGAGTTCATAGTGCAGTATAGTGATGTCACACTGTATAATTTTGATGTCATAGTGCACTTTAATGATGTCACGATGTACAGTTGTGATGTCATAGTGCACCATAGTGAGGTCATTGTGTATAATTGTGATGTCTTATTTCACTATATTGATGTCACAGTGAATAATTGTGATATCATAGTGCACTTTTGTGATGTCAGAGTGTATAATTGTGATGTCATAATGTAGTATTGAGATGTCACACTGTATAATTGTGATGTCACAGTGTACTATAGTGATGTCACAGTGTATAATAGTGTTCATAGTGCAGAATAGTGATGTCACAATGTATAGTTGTCATGTTATAGTGCACTGTTGTGTATAATTGTGAAGTCATAGTGCAGTATAGTGATGTCATACTGTATAACTGTGATGTCTTGATGCACTATAGTGATGTAACAGTGCATAATTGTGTTTCATAGTCCACATTAGTGACATCACAATGTTTAATTGTGATGACAAATTGCACTATAGTGATGTCACAGTGTATAATTGTGATGTCATAATGCACTTTATTGATGTCACAGTGTACAATTTTGATGTCACAGGACACTATAGTGACATCACAGTGCATAATTGTGTTTCATAGTGCAGAATAGTGATGTCCAATTTACACTTGTGAAGTCATAGTGCAGTATAGTGTATAATTGTGATGTCATAGTGCACTATAGTGATGTCACTGGGCATAATTGTGATGTTATATTGCACAATACTGATGTCACAGTGTAAAATTGTGATATCATAGTGCAGCATAGTGATGTCACAGTTTATTATTGTGATGTCTTTGTGCAGCATAGTGATTTCCTGATGTATAATTGTGATGTCATAATACACTATAGTGATGTCACTGTGTATAATTGTGATGTTATAGTGCAGGATTCTGATGTCAAAGTGTACTATAGTTAGGTCACAGTGTATAATTTTGTTTAATAGTGCAGTGTAGTGATGTCACAGTGTATAAATATGATGTCACAGTGCACTATAGTGATGTCACAATGTATAATTTTTATGCCATACTGCAGCATAGTGATGTCGCAGTGCATTATTGTGATGTCACAGTGCAGCATAGTGATGCCACAATGTCATAGTGCTCTATTGTGGTGTCACAGTGAATAATTGTGATGTCATATTTCACTATATTGATGTCATGGGGAATAATTGTGATATCATAGTGAAATATAGTGATGTCACATTGTATAATTGTGTTTCATCATGCAGTATAGTGAAGACAGAATGCATAGTTGTGATGGCATAGTGCACTATAGTGTATAATTGTGATGTCATATACAATACAGTGTGTAATTGTGATGTCATAGTGCATTATAGTGATATCACAGTGTAAAATTGTGATGTTATATTGCACTATAATGATGTTACAGTGTATAATTGTGATGACATAGTGTATTTTAGTGATTTCACAATGCATATATGTGATGTTGTAGTGAAGTATAGTGAGGTCACAGTGTATAATTCTGATGTCATAGTGCACTATAGTGATGTCATGCTGTATAATTGTGATGTCACAATGCACTACAGTAATGTCACAATGTATATTTGTGATGTCAAAGTGCAGTATAGTGATGTAACAGTGTATAATTTTGATGTCACATTGCACTATGGTGATGTTACAGTATATAACTGTGATGGCATAGTGCAGCATAGTGATATCACAGTGCATAATTGTGATGCCATATTGCATTACAGTGATGTCACTGTGTATAATTGTGTTCATAGTGCACTATAGTGAGGTCACAGTGTATAATTTTGATGTCATAGTGCAGTATAGTGATGCCAATGTGTATAATTCTTATAGTGCCATATAGTGATGTCATGATGTATAATTTTGATATCATATTGCATTATAGTGATATCACAAGTTATAATCGTGATCTCATAATGCAGCATAGTGATGTCACAGTGTATAATTGTATTTCATCGTGCAGTATAATATGTCACAGTGGATAATTGTGATGTTATATTGCACTATAGTGATGTCACAATATATAATTGTGTTTTCATATTGTAGTATAGCAATGTCACAATGTATAATTGTGTTTCATAGTGCAGTGCAGTGATATCACAGTGCATAATTATGATGTGACAGCTCACAATAGTGATGTCACAGTGTATAATAGTGTACATACTGCAGAAAAGTGATGGTACAAAGTATAGTTGTCATGTCATAGTGCACTTTTGTGTATAATTGTTATATCACAGTGCAGTATGGTGATGACACAATGTAAAATTGTGATGTCATAGTGCACTACTGTGATGTCACAGTGTATAATTGTGTTTCATAGTGCAGTGTAGTGATATCACAGTGTATAATTGTGATGACATAGTGCAGCATAGTGATGTCTCAAGGTACAATTTTGATGTCGTAGTGCACCATAGTGATATCACAATATATGACTGTGAAGTCACAGTGCACTTTAGTGATGTTACAATGCATAATTGTGAGGTCATAATGCACTATAGTGATGACACAGTGAATGCTTGTGCTGTAAAGTGATGTCACAATGTACAGTTTTGATGTCACAGTGCACTATAGTGATGTCACAATGAATAATTGTGATGTCGTAGTCCAATATAGTGATGTCACACTGTATAATTGTGATGTCACAGTGCACTCTAGTGATGTCACAATGATATAATTGTCATGTCACATTGCAGTATTGTGATATCAGTGTGTATACTTTTGATGTCATAGTGCAGAAGTGTGATGTCCCAATGTATAATTGTGATTTCATAGTGTACTATGGTGATGTCACAGTGTAAAATTGTATTGTCATAGTACAGTATAGTGATTTCACAGTGTATAATTGTGATGTCATAATGCACTATAGCGATGTCACAGTGGATAATTGTGCTCTCACCGTGCAGAATAGTGTTGTCACAATGTATAATTATTATGTCAAGGTGTGCTATAATGATGTCACAGTGTGTAACTAGGAGAGAAGAAGCATTATTCCAAAGAATATGAATAGGCCAAAATGGAAAAATACTATGTAGGCATAGCTATACATTTGTAAATCCACAGGACAACTTGGGATATTGGTTCTCTACTTCCATCCATCACATGGATCTCAGGAATCAAACTTGGGTGCTCAGGTCTATCAGAAAATTTCCTTACCTAATAAGTCACTTAAACAGCCAAGCTTCTACAATTTCAATTGTTTGGCAGAAACATCTACCTGGCCAGGAATGAGATCTACTCCTATAATCCCAGTACCTAGGATGCAAAATCCAGTGGATCTCTGTGAGTTCAAACCCAGACTTTTCTGTATATAGGTTCAGAACCAGAGCTACAGAGTGAAATAATTTCTCCACATGCTCTATATGATATATAAACTTCCTTCCCTCTGGGTCACAATGCAACATCATTAATAACAAAACCTAGTCAAAAGAAGGTGGTACACACATTTAATCCCAGCACTAAGGAGGTATTGGAGGTTGTAATGGATCTCTGAGTTCAGGGCCAGCAAAGTCTACAGAGTTCCAGGACAGCCAGGGCTACACAAAGAAACCTTGCCTCAAAAACAACTGAACAAAGAAACAATCAAAACCATACATGTGACTTGTTTAATATTTCTCAATATTAGACAATAATCATTTAAGAGTAAATTTCTTATTGGCCAATAATATTTGGTGCCTATATACACAGCACTGGGAAAATAGGATGTGGGATTTGTGTAGGGATTACATGAGACCTCATATTCCTAAGTGCCTCAAAAAATAGGATGACTCTGCAAATGCTACAAATGAAAGATGAAGTATTTAATCTCCACTCAAAGTTAGGACTGGTGACAAAGAAAAACAACCCTAAGGCAGGATGGTAACTAGACCTATTTAGCAGAAATAAACAATCTTCTAAGATATACTTAAATTAGCTAAAACTAAAATTAGAATTTATACTATGGCCTTCAGGAAAACTTTGATTTCCCCTCAATTGCACTTCAACATTTTTCTCAAAACATGGGGAAAATTAAGAACAGAAGGTAAAAGCATGAAAAATCAACATGTACACAGACATTTTTCTAAATCAAAATTACACACATACATATCCTAAATATCAATTTGTAGGTAACAAAAACCATGCTTGTAGAGCCAAGGATATATAGCACAGTGGTACAGAACTCACCTAAGGTATCCCCTGGGTTAAACCATCAATATATCAAGAAGAAAAAGAACTATAATGTTTCACATAAGTGACAGGCTCTTGGTCACAACACATTTAACTCTACTGAAGTTGAATTTCTTTATTTGTGGTTACTTAAGGAATTATAACTTAACCAATTATTTCATAACAACCAGTTTCTACCATTGAAACATATTCATGTTTCATGTACATAGTCAATAAGCTCTATATTAATCAACATATAATTTAAACAAATTCTTATTCAGGACAATGACACTGTTAGAAAGTATAAAGCACAAATATTAAAATCAGAATGTTGTCCATAAACATTTAAGAACTTACAGTAAGAAAAAGAAGGTTATGACAGGTAATACACGGTATAATGACAAAGATAAAACCCACTCTATTAAGAGTTTTTCTTACTTTCTCAAACCTGCCTCTTCGTCCAATCTTCTTGTAGCCAATTTTCTACTTGGCATCTTAGATAATGTCAAGATGCTTTATTCAGGACTGTAATTAAACTATTAAAGTTATTTATCAACAATATGTAGTAAACTGTAAATATGGTGACTGCTTATTTTATTTTATTTTGTTTTTATGAGACAGCGTTTCTCTGTATTGTTTTGGAGGCTGTCAGTACAGCCCAGCCTCGAACTCACAGAGATCTGCCTGCCTCTGCCTCCCGAGTGCTGGGATTAAAGGCGTGCTCTATCACTGCCCAGCGAATGCTTATTTTAAATAGGTAAAATAAGGACAATAAGGTCTTCAAATTTATACACTAGTCACCAAAATTCTCAGTGATATACTATGCCTCTCTGAAAGTTTTATAGGAAAGAGAATGCTCCAGTAACACTTAGGTTTACATTTACATCCCAAGTCTGGAGTGTTTTGTTTGTTATTGTTTTTTGTCAATACCAACATGCAGCCCAAGCTGGCCTAGGACTTTGTATACTGTCTCAGCCGCCTAAGTGCTGAAATTACAGCTATGTGCCATCAAAACCAACTCCCTGAAACCTGACCTCTGATATCTAATTCTACACTATCAAAATATCCATTAGAAAGCATATTGTTGGGACATGCATGGTCCTGAAGGCTTTAGTCCCAGCACTTGGGAGGCAGGGACAGGCAGATCTCTGTGAGTTTGAGACCAGTCTGATCTACAAGAGCTTGTTCCAGGAAAGCCTCCAAAGCCACAGAGAAACCCTGTCCCAAACTCCCACCACCAAAAAAAAGAATAGGAGCTGTAAATTCCAAGGCCTGCTAATATAAAAGTAAATCACAGACTCTAAATTACCATCCAAACAAACAGAAAATTCAAGAATCAATATAGCTATTTGGCAGAATTATAACCATGAAGGATTTATAATAAACTAATTCAACTCAACCTTTAAAATGGCTGATTACCTCTCAATCTCCTTTTTAAGAAAGAAAGAAGGTAGGAAGGAAGGAACAAAGGAGGAAGGAAGGAAAAGAGAAAGAGCGAGCAAGTGAGCTAAGGAAGGCTAAGTTACATTTCTTAGCTGATTGCTCATTATCATTAAAACAAAAATAAATTAAAAGAACATGGAAGCAGAGAAGTAAATTTGGGTCAGAAAGGTCATTCATTATACAGGTTGACAAATCTGATCCAAATCTTTCAATGAATTCCCAAACAATTTCCCATTTCCTAATTTCAACTTGTATCCCCAAATCTAAAATGCATACGAGCCGGGCAGTAGTGGCACACACCTTTAATTCCAGGATTTGGTAGGCTGAGGCAGGTGGATCTCTGTGAGCTGGAGGTCAGCCTGGTCTACAAGAGCAAATTACAGGACAGCCTCCAAAGTCACAGAGAAACGCTGTCTTTAAAATAAAAAGAAAACATTAACTAGATGAATTGGAAGCAGTTATTTGAAGATATTCACTTGGAGCAAATTTATCTACCAGGATATAATGTACATGGCTTTCCAGAGATTATCTGTACTTCAACAATCATAGTTAATCTCATTATTTTGTTTTGCTTTCTAAGATAGGTGGTAGTCCTGACTGGCCTGACTTAATAGATGGACCAGGGTGACCTCATCAACCAGCCTCAACTGCCACTGTTGTTTCCCACCAGTACTCACAGCCCAAAGAGCAAGTCGTCCCAGGCCCCACCCTAGAGGCCTCATCAGTGTCATAATTTCCGGCCTCTGTGACGTTGGTCACTAGCCAGGTAGATGAAAGAGCTTCCTGTGGCACTGGCAGACCTTGAGGTTTGGGGGCTGCAGATGGCTTTGCTCAGTTTGAACTACAAAGCAGTGTCTAAGATTGTGCACAATCTAAGGCAGCTGTAGCTTTTGAGGCAGGTCTGGTGTTCTCCCATTTTACAAGAGATGACATTTTCCATATGATTTCTTGGTTGAGACTGAGAGTCATGGGTTCTCTGCTGGTATCAAACACCATGAAGTCAGATGGCCTTGTAAAACCTAGGGATAGAACAGAAGGAAGAGGGAATCATATGTTAGAAGACATATCAGGCACCAATGTGACCTCTAGTGATCTAAAGGGATGACACCAAGGCAAGCTAAGCAATAGTGGAGAGACCACCTCGAATGCTCATTCCTGATAATGCACTTTATGTCTATAACTATCCTGGAGCCTTCATCCAGTAACTGATGGAAGCAGAGGCAAACACCCACAGTTAAACACTGAACTGAACCCATTGACCAGTGACGAGAGAGGAGAGATGAGCAAATTGGCAAAGAATGGGCTGGGAAAACCAGCAGAGACAGCTGATCTGAACAAGGGGAAGCTCTTGGACCCCATACTGACAGCTGGGAGGCCAGCATGGGACTGATCCAGACCACATAATTGTGAGAGTCAGTGAGGCCTGGGTAACCTATGGGGCCCTGGGCAGTGTATCAGCATTTATCCCTGGCACACAAACGGACGCTGTCTGTCCATAACACAATGAGGGATGCCTTCTCAGCCTGGAATCTTAGGGTACTCCTGGAAACTGCCCCGAGTGAAATGACAGACTCTAGATATCCCCTATGTTGAAGGAAGTGGCGGTAGGGTGGGAGGCTAGGGGTTATGCTGTGGGGGGTGACGAAGGAGGGAAGGCAGAGAGAACTGGGATTGACATGAAAAGCCAGATATTTAGAATTAAAATAATAAAAGAACAATGGGAACTTCAGCTTCTATGGCTCTATTGATAGAACAGTTATTAGAATTTTTATAGAGACAAGGTACCAGCATTAAGCAGAAGACAGATAAGATTCTATTTAAACTTTGGGAAAACAAGTCCATGGTTTCTACACTCCAGAAGACTTAATATTCATGATTGGGAACAAATTAAATATGACCTCTAAAGGGTATCCAGAATGAAAGACCAGAATTCTTTCCTATTGCTTCCTTTCCCCATTCAAGATTGTTGAAAGATGTCCTATAGAGTGATAGTGCTATGATGAAGAAACAGAAGTCTGATCTTGACAAAATATATAAAAATTCAAAGAACAGTTATTAATTACTGCCCATGTGTAACTTTAAACTGAACTACTATTGCTTGGATACCATTGGGCCATGCTACATTACAAGGAGTGGATATGACTGTAGCTCCTGAGTGTAGCTCAGAACCTCTCAAAAGCAGAGATAATGAGGGGCACACAGAACTATTTACCACTCAAAAGGTTATTACCACTCAAAAAATTCTGTTACCCACATGTCAGGAAACTGGACAGGACTGTGTCATTTTTAGCTGGGGCTATTTTGACTAATCCTCCACCCATATGACCTAATCCAAACACTTGGAAATCAGAGTTACTCATGTGGGTAGAACAATGGCCCTATGTAAAATAAAATTGGTTGCTGCTCATCAGCTGGTTCAAGAGCAATTGGAGCCTGGACATATTGAACTTTCCACCTCCAATTTGAATGAACCTGTTTTTGTTATAAAGAAAAAATAAAGAAAATGATACCTATTACAGAGTAAATAAAACTCTGATGGTCATGGATGCTGCTAAACCAAGAATGCCCACTCCAGTAGGAATCATTGTAAAAGGACCTGATGTTAATTTTGCCACTTTCAACTCCTCTCAAATTGCCTAGTTTAAACAGAATACTGATGATTAGAAATGGAAAGATGGCCCTCCCTCCCCAGCCTTCCCCACGAGCAGAAGTGCCAGTGCCTCTGCCTCACTTTTTCTTATTTTCTCACATTTTTCCCTTCCTTTTCTTTTCTTTTTTCCCCTTCCCCCTTCCACCATTTCCCATTGGAGGCGCTTCCCCGGGCAGGGGCAGAGCCGGCCTCACCCTACGCCTCTCCCCGGCCCCTGCCGCCCTATGTTCAAATTACATCCCTCCTCTATCGCAGGCCCAGATTTCTCCAAGGACAACAGCAAGCCAGAAGTGCCAGTCAGAAGTAAAACAGCCTTCTACCATCATCTGCCGGCTGCCAAACGCAAAGTGGAGGAAATGGAAGTGGATGACTTCTACGATGGGATCAAGCGGCTCTACAATGAAGATAATGCTTCAGAGAATGTGGGTTCTGTGTGTGGCACTGACTTATCAAGGCAAGAGAGCCACGCTTCTCCCTGTCCACCTTTGCAGCCTGTCTCAGTCATGTAGTAGAGTCAGGTGTTAACTTCCCATGCACACTAGGGCTGACTACTCAGAAGTGAGACTAGAAAACCAAGAGAGGCTGTAGAGAAGAGAAGGGCATTTGGTTTGTCAGACTGCATGAAGTGAGCCAGGAAAATAGAAAACACCCTTCTTCCTTTGTGCGGCTACTTATAATTCAACGTTATTTAATATAAATGCATATATTTATAGACTCAAGATCCAAGATATATTTTACAAGATTTCTTTGTATTATGTCAGTTCCGCTTTTTTCTTTGTTAAAATAATAGTTTGCCCTATGTCCAAAAAATAATAATAAAATAAAAATCAGTGTTTAGGGGGGAAAGTTGCAAAAATTCATAGCTAGAAACCTTGTTCCTAGTGACCTCATTTCTCTCTCCTTTTCTTGTCTCTCTGTTACATGCTTAGTAAGTTTTGTGCTTGTTGATATATGTGTTCTAACTTTAGTTTTAAAAGCAATTCAGTAAGCAAGTTCTTTTTATGTGGCAGCCATGTTTAGTCCATGACTCAAGTTCATTAGTTTGAAATGGGCACTTTGAAGCAATCTATCCCCATGAATCAGCGGTAATAGAAAAAGTTCTCTTATTTGTATGTTTCATTTCAGTTCTAGTTTATCTTATATCTTAAAAGTGGTATGTAATTAGGATATTTGAGCATTTTTGACATTTGTTATAAAGAATTTCTTATAAAGTTAACATATCCCGGTGCTCACTGAAGAAACATGTATGTAACATATACTTAGGTTTTTGTAACTGATTTGATTTCATTCATTTACAATCACTAGGAGCAACTGTCTAGATACTGGGACAACCTTGATTTGGGTCTGTAACTTAAAATTGAGTTCAGTACCCTAGCTTTATAGTAAGCTGTTAGGATGGTCTTGGTAACAAGTTATTCCCCTTGTTTTTCTGAGTGACTTCTGGGCCCTGAGCTCCTTTTGCAGTCTGAAGAAGGCACTGCAGTCAGAACCATGTACTGGTGGTAAAGCCTCTGGTAGCAATAAAACGTTGCCCTTAAAAAAAGAAATGGAAAGATGGGGAAAACCATGTGGGTTTTTCCAAACTTTTGTTTTAATTCCAAGATTGGCTAGAGCTGTACTGTCACAAGAAATTTCAATTAAGGAAGTTTTATTTCAAAACCGAATCATGACTTGGGGAAAAATGATGACTAAAAGATTTATGTATGTTATGTATGTATCATGTGGCCACACCAGGTATGTGTAAAGATACAAGACCTGGACCTTATTGCTGCATATTTTGATCCTCTATGAGATGGCAAACCCACATGCAATATTTAACATCCTTGGTAGCATCCTCGAATTATATCTTTATCTCTCTCACACACACAAGCACACACACATACAGAAGCACAAAGATATGCTAAGTATTTTTCTATAAGTTTGTGCATTTGAGTAACTGTTCCCTGCTAGACATTGCAATCAGTGATATTTGGTTGGGCATGAGGAGTTTCCGGTCTCAGAGTTTCAGGTGTTTCTTGTTATGAGCATTGGGTTCCCCACTTTGAGCAATACTGTTTTGCTAATGTGCACAACTTAGTGACATGAATGTATCCCCTCGGGTAGTTTATAAATATGTCATTGGTTCCATTCTCAAAAATGTTGAGTACCATCCACAAAAGGCTATCTGAAAACATAATATAAATAGAAATGAAGAAGTGGGATGGTTGATGAAGAAATCTGTTGAAATATTGGATGACTTGACCATGTTATTTCACATATCTGGTCTCCCAGAGTTGGCAGCTAGCAATCTGGAAGTCTTGTTATTTGAGAGACAAAACTTTATTTCCTGCAAAGGGAATTATCCTCTCTTACCACATAGCATGCCAGAGCCCTGGAGACAATGATTGGCCTCAGAATATAAAAGCCTTAGATTTAAGTCAGAGATGATCTTCTATGTTGAATGCAATCATTCATAAACAATTTGAATACTTCCTTGAGGGAGTTCACCAGGACTTGTCTCACTGGAGACTTATTGTTCTTTTGAACAGTGTGCAGAAGCAGTCTTATGATATTAGTGTGTCTGCCAAGAGGGTCTAGCCCAAGTATAGGAATGTGCATGTCAACAAGACATTGTAATGTACTGGTTCTCAAACTTCATAATATTTAAGCAGATTAGTGATGAAGTCACTCCAGGAGAACTTGACAAAAATAAAGCAGTCATCTGGAAGAAACCATTTCTCTGTACATTCTAAGATTTGCTGTGGTAAAACAGCAACATCAACTATCCCTCTCATTTCCTAGCCTTGCACATATATGTTCTCCTTCAGAGGCAAGTGGCTTTTGTGCAGGCTCTTCCAATTCTGGCTAGTCTTAAGTCTCCTCTAAAACTGCTTAGCTGGAGCACTAGTAGACACTGATAACCACATGTGACATCTTTCCCTACATTCCCCAAGGGATTAGGGTAGAATTCACATGGGCCTGGATTGTTTTTCCTTATTTTTTAAAATCAGCCAGAAGTTGAACTGAGAACAGAACAGTGTGCTGGCAAGATTTCTCCAATTTTCTAGACATATTAATTTGTCTAAAAAGTAACAGTGGAGCAAGTTCTGAGCTCAGGTGAGACATACCATGGCTTGAATAGATACCATGTGGAAGTGAGTAAACTGGGAAACTGAATGTAGAGCCTCTAGGGTAGCCTAGAAAAAACTGTATCTTGGACTCTTATTAATCCTACAGAGCAGAACCAACCTGAGTTCAACTCTTCAATGTCTAAATGCTCTTAGAAACTGAAAAAAATGTTTTCACAGGAAGCAAATGCATACCGCAGAGAGGATAGAATCTGAAGTGTTAATCACACATATGGAAATTACTAAAGGATTTCCAATTAATTAGAAATCTATGGTTTGGAAGAAGTAGTTGTTGAAGGTTTTGCTTAGTAGGGAGGACATTTTAGTTCAAAATTACATCAGCAGCCTCTTCCCAGAAATTCTATTGAGTCCTGGAAAAGATGGAATCCAGTGATGTCACCTGTGTTGTGGCAACACCAACAACCTTTGGTGAGTCCTTCAGTGGCCTTAACTTTCAATATTGAACATGTTGAAAGACTGGGAATTCTCCATAAGAGAGAATGTGCAAGTTGGAGACAGACCAGAGAGGGAAAAGTCTGGCCTTCATTCTCAGTTTAAACTATCAAAGAAGAAAAGGTTCTAAGCTACAGTTCTCCCACCTCATTGTATGACAATGAGAAAGTTGTATGCTTTCAAAACCATTTTCTGACATGTACTTAGACGAAGAACACAGTTTGCAGCTTCTTAAAAGGAACATTTACAAATAGATAAAGGGAAAGAAGAGAGAAAAAGGGGGAAGAAATAAAGGAATAGACCAAAGAAGGAAAATAACAAACATACACAAGATATAATAATACATGAAAATGAGTAGAAGGTAAGAGTAGAGGTGAATAATTTGAAGGGGGAATCACCATGGAATTAGGAAAAGTAACCAAAGATATTCAAATACAGGAGTGATGCAAATAAATAAAATAAATATTATTTATAAGAAATGCATATAAATATGTATAGAAATATAGAAATTCATAATTTATAAATAAAATGATAAGGTATATCATATGCGATTCTATATTCATTTTACTGTAACATGTATATATATATATATATATACATTATATAAATAACCTTAAGTAGCAGAAGTTAATGAGAACTAAGTTACTAATATGGCAGTAAAAGAATAAATTTGGTTTTGTAGACACATGAGGGGACAATATCTTGTATTATTTAATATAAAAAGGACTTTTAATATTCTTTGAAGACTTTCACATAATAAAACCATATATATAGAAAACTCAATTTTCTCAAAATAACAGTATGTGCTCAATGTCAATGATAGATGCCAGAATAACAAAGAGTCAATATGACAGCAAATGAATTCAAATTTTATGTGGTGCTCACACTCTGTATCAAAGCTCTTATGAGACTTCACATAGAATAAGGTCAGCAGCTGTAACATTAGAGAAAATACATACCCTACATCAACCTCAGTCTAACATAATAGTTGTCAGATAACATTTCTGAACACATGTAAGAAGGAAAACTTACACGGTGAGGTAAAGTTTGAATCCTTAAATTTCTTAGTCAAGAATTTTGCTTCTTATGGGAAAGTACATCAATCAACAAAAATCATTGAGGAACTTCAACACAGACAATAGTCTGTGAGATTAGGTACACATGCCATGGGCAACAGTTTCAATTTCTTGGTCAATATCCAAGTCTTCTGGCTGTTTATAATACTCACTTCCAATGTATGCTGATATTAGAAATTGTACTGAAGCACATGCTTTGGGATACTAAAATACACAAATTTAACATTGCTTCCTAGCTGGTACCTCCTTCTTTGGTCAATGATCAACTGCCAGATTCTTAAGTCTCCTTTGGGCCCAGGGTTGCCAGAAAATCATTACTTAATAGTGGGTCTTACTTGTTCTCTCAAAAGTATACATAACTTATCAGCCTCTGCTCTCTGCTGGTTGGTGAAAATTCTGAGGCTTCCTGTGCTTCAAGGCATCTGAAAGTGTGATCAAGACTTTCAACTGATATATGAGCTAACATTTTTGACCTATTTCACAAGCTTAAATTCACAGCAATCTTGGGATGACATGACAGACTCCAAAATTCCCTCATGGAAGGCCTTACTCTCCCTGGGGAGCAGAGGTGAAATCGAGTGGAGTGGGGAGTTGTGGGAGGTAGGGGCACAGGAAGGAAGGGAGGGTGATGGAAATAGGAGAAATATGTAAAAAGTTAAATAAAATATTATTTTAAAATAATTCAGAGGATTTTTGATCAAGTAAGGTATAAATGTTCAAAAATAAAAATAAATCAAGCTTTTTAATTTAACTTTGTTATATAAACGAATATAACAGGAAGATACAGTTGAACCTCTGATTGTGAAGCCAGACCGAAATGCAAATAGAGTACTAGATAAGACATTAATGCACAGAAAATCTCTGCTGAAAAGCTAAGTTAATAGTAATAAAATTTGTTATTATAATAACTATGATAGCAAAACAACAACAACAATGATAATATTAATAATAATAATAACAAGAGCATGGATGCCTGTGATACTGTACTCTCCCATGCCTGATATAAAGAGATAGCACCTGATGCACACAGGCTATTTGTGTTCAGTTACTCTTAGTGTGTTCATGTCAAGTAAGTACAGTTATAGAAGCTTTTTTATGTCTATACGACTATGACATTAATTAAATTCACAATATCTGTATTAAAACAAAGCATGGGATCACAATCCAGCTAAGATGCTGGTTTTACTGGGGAACAATAAGACCTTAATATCTGATTACCCGTTGATGTTCACCTCTCAGTTCCTACTGATGGTGTGTGACTATGTTACCTTTGGAAAGCAGTTTTGGATAATGAGTAACTGCAGCAGGACAAAATCTTCACAGTTCGGTGAGTGCAGTTTGAAGCATTCTAGAGAGTATGTGTAACTTGAATTTTCCCACCTTAGAAAAGGATTCCTATTAAACCATGATTGTTTGTAGTAACCAATTTAAACAATTTGCCAAACAGGAAACAAAAGCTGAAATGAAGTGATACAAAGTAATTTTCAGGGGTAGAAAGATGACTAAAAAGGCCCCATGCTTGTCCCAAAAAGCAACCAATCCCCAAGAATATTTCATGGACTGCTCAATGTTGTAAGCTTCTGGATTTCCCATAAATATGAGTTTCTTTCAATTCACATTTGCTTCACCCAATATTTCCTCCAGGATAAGCCAGTCTAATTGAAGTTTTGAGTGTCTGGAATGATGACTCAATTTTTTGAGCATTGGCTCCTCCTCCTGTAGAGTTGCAATGAATTTCTTGCACCTAGATTGTAACTCTGTTTGCAGAGGATTCTATTTCTGCCTCTGATCTACACTAGCACCATGAAATTGTGTACTTTCCAGACATGCATTTAGGGAAACATTTAAACACTAAATTGTAAACTATGTTAAAATTTTTTCTGACAAAGTTTAGAGTACACCAATAAATTTTTCATATTTTATATAGCAACCCAGATGATTATGAAAAGGTGTTCCCTTAATTGTTCTTGAAATGCTCTGATCAGTTTCCTCCACATATTTGTGAAATAAACCCTGCTGGATGGAAACAAAATAATGAAATGATACTTCTATGTTCTTATATATGGAAGAGGAGAAGGTTTGTTGTTAGATATGATGGGGGAATAGCCAGAGGCCTCTAAAAATATCCAGAATGAAGCAATAAATGAGAGGATGTGTGGGTAGATACTGTAAAAGATAGGTATGAGGAACCAAGAGGCCAAGAGTCTGAGAGACCCCAAAATCCAAAGTGATTGAGGCTATGTAATAATCACCGGATAGGGGAAGGAAATTGGAACTCAGGGGTTAGAGTGGTTAACAGTGTGGGTATAGGTTGGAAAGTGCTGAGGAGCTGTAGAGAGCTGCAAGGTGCCGCATCCTTAAGATAGTGCTGTCTTCTGCCTTCTGCTAGCCTGACAGCAGGTGCACTCTATGATGAACAACACCTGTATTTGGTCAAGGCTGGATATCAGGCTTGCTTCTGCGTACGTGGACCTATCTGCATGTTGCACGTGGTTTACTGGGGTTGGCTGCCCAAGGGCTTTTAAGCTGTGGGTTGGGGCTCCCTGGCACTCCCCAGGAGAAGATTGTTCAAGGTTCCTGAATAAAATGCTTAAAAAAGAGTCTGGGCATTGTGTCTTCCTTGCTGGTCGAGGTGGGCGTGACAAGAAGCCACTAATCTGTTACAAGGGAACAGGTGTTAGAAATGCTGAGAAAACTTTGGCCAGTATCCCCTTTGGAATATTAAATAGGCACCTCAGTATTTTATCTCTAATTTGGGAATTAGCATAAGTATATTCTGAATCTTTCTGGGGGCTCGTTGTAGGACAGCTGCCACACAAATTGGGTGACATAAGATACGTTGCTACAAACAGAAGTGTTCTTTGGGTTTTCCTGGAATCCTAAAGGCCCTCATAAGTCATGGGTCTTCAGTCAGTCACTCTCCCTAGATGTTGAGGACTGTTCTTTGGAGTCCACCCCTGCAGTCCATGAAGGAGTCCCATTTGTATAACGACAAATCCTCAGGTTGCACACAGTGGCAAGATAAAAGGCATCTGTAGATGGGTTTCAGAAAGCACATAAATCTACTAATTTTTAGTCAGGATTTTAACATTAGTAAGTACTGCAATAATTACTACCAATTTAGTGCTGATTTCATGTCAGAAGATGTGGAAAAGTATACTTAGGGAAGCAGTTAATTGAAAGAAAAAGAATCAAATTTCTGTAAATATCCAGTCGTTAGAAAGCATAAGCTTGGGTCAGTTTTGATTTTCTTTTCCTCAAGGAGAATAGAAGTGCCATTGCTTTTTTTATTGAATAAAGTAATGAATCCACTTTCAGTACATGAGAAAATCTTATTAATCTTGGTGATTTAGTAAACTATATATTTTATATCAGTAAGGCAACCGTTAAATTTTATATTATTGAAACTTAAGTGCAAGAAAATATGAGAAAAAAATTATTGATTTTATGGAATTTTGAGTATATACTTCGGGATAGAAAGAACAAGTTTCAATTTGTGAAATGTTTCAATAGTCCATAAAGGAAGTAATGAATAGAAAATACTAGAGAGAAGCACCACATCCTCAGCTTGAATAATTTCATAAATTGCAACTTGAGAAATCCATGTGATTATACTGGGGCCTCAAACTCCTATTTCTGTTTTTCTCTTTGAGAGCTCTCTTGTTATCCAATATTACATGAAAACATGATTTCCAAGGAAAAAAAGAATTCTTTTTATGAATGGCACTCATAAAATAACTAAAGTGTGTGTGTGTGTTTGTGGTGTGTGTGTGTGTGTGTGTGTGTGTGTGGTGTGTGTGTGAATCTGATTCAACATTTATCATGCAAAATAAGAGAGGGCTCTCCTCTTAGAAATGAGGTAGTGGAGCAATTAATTATGATTAGGACTAAAGGCCATTCTGAATCATATGAAAATATCTTTCAGTAAAGTTCAACAATAATTAAGCAAATAAATAAATACCTTATGATTATTATATTTATCTTTGAGGTATTATGGTTTTATATTTTAAAGCATGATCTCAGATACATGTGGATGACCTAGAATTAATTTTATACCTAACCATGTCCTTCACATATTTCTGACCACTATTCAGACATTTGGGATACAGGCTTCAACCCCCTTCACACAATTTTAATTCTATAATAATAATTTCATATCACAAAAATCATAATTCAGAATGACTATTAGAATTGTGGTCCGTGTCCTACATTTACCTTTCCCAAGGCCAAAATTGGCTTCATTTAGAACTCCAAATACACACTATGAAGCCTATTGAATTTCTTTAAATTATTTAAAATGAAACAGAAAACCTCTTGAAAAAGTTCCTTGCATTGTTAGATCATTGTCCTTAACTTGACACATATAATTTTAATGCGTGTGTGAGGAGTGACTGATTATATAGGAAGCTGCCCTATTCAATCTGGAAATGCTTTTTTAACACAAATGATCCCCTCTCCAAAATCAACTCAGAAGACCTACTCTACAGTAACTATCTTCTCTCTCTTGAGATAATTGTTGATATATCAAATTTTTCTCTGTAATTTGTAGACATCCTATTCTAACATTTTCCCAACAGAATCCAGCCTAACCTTCTGTTGCTGACAATTTAGTTATATGTATATAGAGTAAAAAAGATTGTGATCATTAGGGAATAATGGGTGAGAAATGATAAGTGGTCAGGTAGGCAGAGAGGAAGGAAATATGGATCTTGAATATGTATTGTCACACATCTATGGATTACCAATCCATTACCTGGCATGGTCCTCCTTTGGCAGCATGGCAACATTTCTCAATCTCTCTCCCTTTTCCCCAGACTTCTCCTGATTTAGTAGAACCCCCTATATTTCTGCCTGTATACTCAATCTTCAGTGATTTTTTTCATCAAAATAAGACAAACATATATAAAGGACATACACCACCATTTCCTCTGTCTATATTTTTTCAATTTTAAAATAAATTTTGATTTGAATTAGAAACAATCTTATTTTACATACCAATCACATTCACTGTGGCTTCCACACTTACTTTCCCCCCAGAAAAAACCTATTGTAACCTCCATCCACTCCCCAGTAATGTTGAGGCCTTCCATAGGTGATCATCAATGTCTGTCACATAATTTGGGGCTAGGCCTAGGCACTCCCCCAAGTATCTAGGATGAGAGATTAACCCTGGATCCCAAAATCCATTCATACACTAGGGATAATCTGGTACCACTGCCAGAGTTCCCATAGACTGCCCAGATCTCATAATGAGACCCATATTCACAGGGGCTGGTTCAGTCCTGTGCTTGTTGCACAGCTGTCAGGATGTGGTACATGAGCTCGTGTTCAGGTCAGTTGTTCTGTGGGATTTCCAATCCTGGTGTTGACCCATTTGTGCATCACTCCACCTTCTCTTGAACTGGATTCCAGAAGTTTGGGTCAGTGTTTAGCTGTGGGAGTCTGCGTTTTCTTCCATCAGCTACTTGATGAAGCTTCTAGGACATTACTTTAGGTAGTCACCAATCACCTTATAGGGGAAGGATATTTTAATTGTCTCTATATTATTGCTTAGATTCTTAGTTGGGGTCATCTTTGTGGATCCCTGAACATTTTCCTAGTGCCAGATTTCACTTTAAAACTATAATGTATAATTTTTGATGTGTCTCTTTTCTTCCTCTCCTCTATTCCTCTCCCTATTCAATCTTCCTTATTCCTCATGTTTTCCTCCCACTTCCTCTTCTAACCTTCTCTTTGTCCTACCTCCCTCTTGCCTCCCCCCTACTCACAATTTGCTCAGGGCTTCTTGTACATTTCGCTTTCCTTGGGGGGCCATGTATGTCTCTTTTACTGCCTTCATTGTTTCCTAGACTCTCTGGAGGTGTGGATTGTAGGTGGGTAATCCTTTACTCTCTGTCTAATATTCATATATGAGTTGGAACATGCCATGTTTGCCTTTCAATTACTGGCTTGCATCACTTAGGATGGTTTCTTCTACTTCCAACCATTTGGAATCAAATATCAATATTCCTATGAGTAGTACTCCACTGAGTAAATGTAGCACATATTCTTCATCCATTCTTTGGTTGAAGGACATGTAGTTTGCTTCCAGTTTCTGGCTATCACAAATAATGCTGCTATGAACATATATCCTTGTTGTATGAATGTGCATTTTTTGGGTATATGCCGAAGAGTGGAATTGCTGTATCTTGTGGTAGACTGATTCCCATTACCTTGAGGAACCAGAGTACTAATTTCCAAAGTGGCTGTGCTAGTTTATACTCCCACCAGATG
>NW_024434161.1:0-33236 GCF_017639785.1 Mesocricetus auratus | reverse complement strand
TCACAAAATTCGAAAATTTAAAGGAAATTAACAATTCTCTGGATAGATATCACTTACCAAAATTAAATCAAGAGCAGATAAGCAATCTAAACAGACCTATAACCCTTAATGAAATAGAAGCAGTCATCAAAAGTCTCCCAACCCCCCCCAAAAGCCCAGGTCCAGATGGCTTCAGTGCAGAATTCTACCAGAAATTTAAGGAAGAAAACATTCCAATACTCCTTAAAGTGTTCCATACAATAGAAGCAGGAGGTTCATCGCCAAACGCTTTTTACGAAGCTACAATTACCTTGATACCCAAGGCACACAAAGACATGACTTAGAAAGAGAACTACAGACAAATCTGCCTCATGAACATTGATGTAAAAATACTCAATAAAATATTAACAAACCAAATTCAAGAAAACATCAGAAAAATCATCCACCATGATCAAGTAGGCTTCATCCCACGGATGCAGGGATGGTTCAACATATGAAAATCTATCAATGTAATTCACCATATAAACAAAATGCAAGAGAAAAACCACACGATCATTTCACTTGATGCAGAAAAAAGCCTTTGACACAATCCAACACCCCTTCATGATAAAGGTCCTGGTGAGATCAGGGATAACAGGGACATTTCTGAACATAATAAAAGCAATATACAGTAAACCAACAGCTAACATCACACTAAACAGATAGAAACTCAATGAAATGCCTCTAAAATCAGGAACAAGACAAGGCTGTCCACTCTCTCCATACCTCTTCAATATTGTATTTGAAGTTCTAGCCAGACCAATAAGACAACAAAAGGAGATCAAGGTGATACAAACTAGAAAGGAAGAGGTCAAACTTTCACTATTTGCAGATGATATGATAATTTACATAAGTGACCCGAAAAACTGTACAAGGGAACTCCTACAGCTGATAAACACCTTCAGCAAATTGGCAGGATACAAGGTTAAATTAAAAAATCAGTAGCCCTACTATATACAGACAATAAAAAGGCTGAGAAAGAAATCAGAGAAACATCACCCTTTACAATTGCCACAGACAACATAAAATATTTGGGGATAATGCTAACCAAACAAGTGAAAGACCTGTGCAGAAAGAACATTGAGTCTTTAAAGAAAGAAATTAAAGAAAACACCAGAAAATGGAGAGATCTCCCATGCTCTTGTATTGGTAGGATTAACATAGTAAAAATGGCAATCTTGCCAAAAGCACCATTTGTTGAAGATGCTTTCTTTATCCCATTGTATGTTTTTAGCTTCTTTGTCAAAGATCAGATGTTCATACATGTGTGGGTTAATATCAGGGTTTTCAATTCGATTCCATTGGTCTACCTGTCTATTTTTGTGCCAATACCAAGCTGTTTTCAGGACTATAGTTCTATAATAGAGCTTGAAGTCAGGGGTAGTGATGCCTCCAGATGTTGCCTTGTTGAACAGGCTGGTTTTGGCTATTCTGGGTCTTTTGTTTTTCCATATTAAGTTGAGAATTGTTCTTTCAAGATCTATGAAGAATTGTGCTGGGATTTCAATGGGGATTGCATTGAGTCTGTATGTTTCTTTTGGCAAGAATGCCATTTTTACTATATTAATCCTACCAAGACAAGTGCATCGGAGATCTCTCTATTTTATGGTGTCTTCTTTAATTTCTTTCTTTAAAGACTCAAAGTTCTTGCTGCACAGGTCTTTCACTTGTTTGGTTAGGGTTACCCCAAGGTATTTTATGTTGTTTGTGGCAATTGTAAAGGGTGATGTTTCTTTGATTTCTTTCTCAGCCTTTTTATTGTCCATATATAGTAGGGCTGCTGATTTTCTTGAGTTGATCTTGTATCCTGACACTTTGCTGAAAGTATTTATCAGCTGTAGGAGTTCCCTGGTAGAGTACTTTGGCTCACTTATGTAAACTACCATATCATCTGCAAATAGTGAAAGTTTGACCTCTTCCTTTCCAGTTTGTATCACCTTGATCTCCTTTTGTTGTCATATGGCTCTGGCTAGAACTTCAAGTACAATATTTGAAGAGGTATGGAGAGAGTGGACAGCCTTGTCTTGTTCTTGATTTTAGAGGAACTGCTTTGAGTTTCTCTCCATTTAGTTTGATGTTGGCTGTTGGTTGAATATGTGTTCAGCACCTTTGAGTTGTGTTTCTTCACCTTCCTCATCATTACAATTTTTATTAAGTGCAAACATTTGCAATTTCATACCTATGTATCATTCACTGTGGTTACTCTCACCATCTAGTCGGTGCTGTTCTCCTTACACCCCATCGCACTGACTTCTTCATTAGCTCATTTCTCACATTCATGTCTTTTTCTTTGTCACCGATTGAGTTTAGCTAGAGCTATTAGTGTGTCTATGGGATTGGAACTGTGCATTAGACTCTGGGTGACTGACTTGTGTGTACAAAACTAGAGATGACTGTTCTTCACCCAGAGTCACCAAGGAGTCACAGTTTTCGCAGGGATGAGTAGGGTTCTGCGAATCTCTCTCCAGTATTGAGTGGTAACAGACCAGGTCTCCCATCCCACTTACCCTTCATTGTTGGCCTCTTCCTGAGCTCTCCCATGAAGTCTACTTCAGGCCTCACTCACTCCTTCCCTTTCTTCGCTCTGTTCAGCAGCTTTCAGCCTCCAGGACTCTTTCTTGTTGAAATTCCCCTGGAAAAATCCGCTGTGCCCAAAAACAAGGTAAGCACAGTGCACACACAGACTTGCTGCAGGGACGTCACTGGACAGCGACCGCACATCAACTTTGGCACCTTGCGTGACGTCATCTATTGGCGTTGGCCCCTGGTGGGATAAGTGCCTTGTGTTCAGCTCTGCGGCCCAGGGAAGGGTGAGCGAAGCGGCCGCTTCTGTGTGGGGTGGAGTCTGTTTATCGCGGTCTCCTCAGTTGGTGTCTCCTCCTGGCTGCTACATTCGGGTTACTGGTCAGGATCCATGAATATAGGAGGAAGGCTGTCATGGAGAGGACGCCAGGGAGACTGGGGACTAGGGAGGCCGAAATGGGCCTGAAATAGCGGAGGTAATGGCTGCAGTGAGGGTTTAGGAGCCCTTTGGAGGTTTATTTCTTTGATTGTTTTTCTTAAGTTTTTCGTGACAGAGTTTCCCCTGTTTAACAGCCCTGCCCGACCTGGACCTCACTCTGCAGACCCAGTGGCCTCAAACTCAGAGATCCTCCTGCCTCTGCCTCATGCATGCTGGGATTGAAGGCTTCTGCCACAACCCCCGTTATTTATTTTTATTTAATTTTTTTTAAGCAAGGGACTCATATGACAGGGATTCACTTCTTTTTCAGCTGCTAAGTACATTCATCACTTCGTTTAAGGGTCTCTTTCCTATGAGTAAAAAGGGAGTGTAGCTTTAGCTGACTTTGGCCTCAGAACACTTGCTTTTTAAATGTATTTTTCCCCTTTGAAGACAAAGTCACCCTGAGTAGCCCAGACACTTGCTATGTAGCCTAGGCTGAGCTAAGAAATGTAACATTCCTGTCTCAGCCTCTGGTCCATTAGAGTTTACAGGCCTCTCTTACTGCATCCCACCCAGAAAGCATCCTTGAGACAGGGTGCATTGATTTCTGTCAGTATGGTAAAAGACAAAAAGTGATTCTCATGGCCATAGATCTGGGATCCAAAGGCCCAGCCCAGCCTGCTCAGGTTGTCTTGGTTCTGTCCAGACACTTCCTTAATTTCTCATGACTATTGGATGTATCTTGGACGGTGGGTGAGAGAAAGCAGTGGTTTTTTTAATTATTTAAATTATAAACATGAGCCTGGCAGTGGTGGCACACGCCTTTAATCCCAGCACTCGGGAGGCAGAGGCAGGCGGATCTCTGTGAGTTTGAGGCCGGGCTGGACCGATAGCCTCCAAAACAATACAGAGAAACCCTGTCTCGTAAAACCAAAAAAAAATTATAAACATGAATGCTTCACATGTCAATCCCAGCTCCCTCTCCCACCCCTCTTCCCTTGTCCCTCCACCAGCCCTCCCAGCCCCCCACCCAATCCTCACATCATTCCCCAGGGAGGGTGAGGCCCTCCTTGGGGGGATCCCCAAAGTATGTCATTTCATCCAGGGCAGGACCTAGGCCCTTCCCCATGTGTCCAGGCTGAGAGACCCTTCCTCTATTTGGAATGGGCTCCCAAAGATCATTCATAAACCATGATAAACACTGATATAATACCCAAGGTCCCAGAGATTTCTGTGGCCTCCTCACTGAGACTACATTCATGGAGTTTGGATCAGTCCCCTGTTGGCCTTATCCGGTCAGCTGTTTTTTTGTGGGTTTCACCATCATGGTCTTGACCCCATTTGCTAATCACTCCTCCATCTCTGTCACTAGGTTCCAGGAGTGAAGTTCAGTGTTTAGCTGTGGGTATCTGTCTCTGCTTCCACCAGTCACTGGATGAAGGTTCTAAGATGGCATGTAAGGTAGTCATCAACTTTACTATCAAGGAGGGGCTATTAATGTAGTCTTTGCACTATTGCCAGTTGGTGTTATCCTTGTAAATCTCTGGAGATCTCACTAGCATCAGCTCTCTCCTCAAGCCTATAATGACTCAATCTCTCATCCTGCTCCCCTCTATTCTTACCTCGACTCAACCTTCCTGTTCCCCCATAACCTCTTATCCCCCTCTCTTTTTCCTGGCTCCTTCTCCCCTCCCCTGATGTTCCTAATCTACTCAGAAGGTCTTGCCTAATTCCACTTCTCTGGGGTATCATGCATCTCTCTTGGGAACCTCCCTGTTTCCCAGACTCATTGGCACTGGGATTGTGGGTTGACACTCCCCTGATCCATGTCTAAAATCCATATATGAGTGAGTACATACCATGTTTGTCTTTTTGTGTCTGGGTTACATCACTCAGGATTGTTTCCTCTAATCCCATCCATTTGCCCGCAATTTTCAAGATTCCATTGTTTTTTTCTGCTGAGTAGTACTCCATTGTGTAAATGTACCACATTTTCTCTACCACTCTTCAGTTTTGGGGCATGTAGGTTGCTTCCAGGATCTGGCTATTACATGTAATGATGCAATGAACATAATGGAACAGACATCCTTATTTTGTGAATGAGTGTCTTTTGGGTATATGCCTAGGAGTGGAATTGCTGGGTCTTGTGGTAGATGGAGTCCCATTTTCCTGAGGAATCTCCACAGGAAAGCAATGGGTTTTGAATAGTGAGCACTATGCAACCTTTTAAAGGGAAAAAGAATTCTCAGAGAAACTTGGGCAAACAGCACCGCATCCTTGTTTAATAGAGCTTAATAGATCTTTGGATGATGATTGTGTGCCTTTTTTATGTTAAGCAGTACAGGACATGGTAAGGCACATGCGATTTAGAGTTTGAAGTCAGGCTGATAACACCAGGATGGTCACTAAATGTGTTTCCTTTACAAAGGCCTGCAACTATTTTAGCATCTGTCAGAGTGTGTTTGAGAAAGTGTTCTTGGGGACTCACAACATGTGAACTCAATAATAACACACATGATCTCTTGTTTGAGACAGAGTCTCTTTATATAGGCTGTCCAGGAACTGGCTATGTACATCATTTGGCCATAAACTCACAGAGATCCCCTGACTCTATTTCAATAGTGTTTGGATTAAACATTTTAAAAGATTGCTTGACAAAAATTGTATATATCTATGCCATTTTAAATCACACTTTGAAATTTATATATTGTAAAGTGGTGAAATCAAGCTAATTAAGACAATAACCTCATATAATTGTTTTTGTGGTAAAACATTTAAATTTCAGTGCTTTTCTTCAAATGTATGATGTTACTATAGTTACTATGTCATACATTAGGTTACTATATGTGAACATTTGGCTTTCTTTAAAAAGTCAATTAATGTTGCTTAGGATCAACCATGGATGTAACTCATGCTTTGTACCACTGAGCTATTCCTCCCTCACAATTATGAACTTAGATAAGCATAAGACAATAGTGGACTGGGGGCATATCTCAGTGAAAGGACACTTGAACATTGAGACCCTGAGTTTTGTTCTCAGAACTGTGGAGAGTGGGACTTAGGGGTAGACAACAGAAAATATGGGAGTCATTTTATGGGTTTTAGATTCAAAAGCAGCATGGCTTCTGTGATTATAGAGACACAGGGAAACGGCAGCCTCTTTCAGGTTATTAGCATTCTCACTTTTTAAAAGAATTGTTCCAATATGTTCATAGCAGCATTATTTGGATCTGCTTGCATTTTTCCATGCACAAATCTGTGAAAATTCTGTGAGAATTTGAGGTTCAGTGACACGGTATTGACTCCATTCATGTCCAAAAACTTACATAAGTGACTGGGTTACCTCACTCAGTTTCTTCTAGTGCCATTTACTTGCCTGCAAATTTCAAGATTCCATTGTTTTTTCCATTGAGTAGTACTCCATTGTGTAAATGTACCACGTTTTCTCTATCCACTCTTCAGTTGAGGGGTATCTAGGTTGCCTCCAGGTTCTGGGTATTACAAATAATGCTGCTATTAACATAGTGGAACAGACATCCTTGTTGTATGAATGGGCATCTTTTGGATATATGCCTAAGAGTGGAGTTGCTAGATCTTGTAGTAGGCTGATTCCCATTTTCCTGAGGAATCTCCAAGATGATTTCCAAAGTGGCTGTATGAATTGGTACTCCCACCAGCAGTGGAGGAGTGTTCCCCTTTCTCCACATCCTCTCCAGCATAAATTGTCAGTGGTGTTTTTGATTTTAGCCATTCTGACAGGAGTAAGATGGTATCTCAGAGTTGTTTGGATTTTCATTTTGCTGATGGCTAAGGATGTTGAGCACTTTCTCAATTGTTTCTCAATCTTTTTAAATTCCTCTATGGAGAATTCTCTATTTAATACTGTGCCCCAATTTTTAATTGGATCCTTTGGTGTTTTGGAGACTTGCTTCTTCTGTTCTCTGCAAATTTTGGAGATCAGCCCTCTGTGAGATGTGGTGTTAGTAAATATCTTTTCCCATTCTGTGGGCTGCCTTTTTGTCTTGCTGACTGTGTCTTTTGCCTTACAGAAGCGCCTCAGTTTCAGGAGGTCCCATTTATTAAGTATCGATCTCAGTGTCTGTGCTCCTGGTGTTATGTTGAGGAAGAAGTCTTCTGTACCAATTCGTTCAAGGGTACCTCCCACTTTCTTCTCTAAGAGTTTCAGTGTGGCTGGATTTATGTTGAGGTCTTTGATCCATTTGGACTTAAGTTTTGTGCATGGTGATAAACATGGATCTGTCTGCAGTCTTCTACATGACAGCATCCAGTTATGCCAGCACCATTTGTTGAAGATGCTTTCTTTTTTCCATTGTATAATTTTAGCTTCTTTGTCAAAAATCAAGGGTTCATAAGTTTGTGCATTAATCTCATGGTGTTCAATTCTATTCCATTGGTCTACCTGTCTATTTTTGTGCTAATACCAAGCTGTTTTCAGGACTACAGCTCTATCATAGAGGTTAAAGTCAGTAATGGTGATACCTCCAGATGTTGCTTTGTTGAGATTGAATGTGTTGTGCTGTACAAATGAGGTGACAGTGTGCATTTAGTCTGTGTAAAAGGAACAAAGCAGGCTTGTAAGTGTCTACAGTCCAGGTAGGCAAAATAGATCTAGTTATGAAGCATGTCCTTGCATATTTCTTAGATATAGTAATTATCACTTAATGAAAATTTATCTTGCTGACCAGCCACAGATATCTGTTACCATAACATAGAGATGTAATCACAATATTACATATACACATCACATATGATAACACATTACAATGCATGCATTGGGGAATCATCCCACTGCTTCAGAAAATATGAGCATAAGTTTTCAGAGTTGATGTTTGTGCAGGGCTTGAATGGACAGAGTTAAGCTACACCAGAGTATCACTCCTCTGGTGGGTTGACATCTGAACACTAGTTAATACCTTCTGCAACTCCGCCGGCCTCTAACAAGGCACCTGCTTCTACCATGTTGTTGTGGATCATATATAAGATGTGCATGAATTTAAGTGGACAGGTTTACTGTGGTCATGATTTTTGTCTTTGGGTCAATGTGAAGGGAACTTTTTGAGTTTGGCAGACTCCTAAGAGGTGTTAAGATGCTCCTTGGCCCTAGGAGAGTGATGAAAACTCAGAGTTAAAGAGAGTTGTTGCTTGATCTAAAATACAAAGACTTTCTTAATTCTTAAGGTAGTGCTTTCTAGCAATACACATGCTTGTTTAATCCTGTTCTTTTAAGGGATCAACAGCTGCCCATGATGGGAGGTTTCAACCTGTAATGGAATGGATTTGCTCATTTCCTAGAGAATCTGACATTACAGGAAGACTGTCCCCTAATAAAATTGGCAGTGGTAGGGCTTTATTCTCTGAAGGGAATGTTTCTTTTCAGGGAGGGCATCATTGTATCATCTCAGTGCCTGAAAGGTTTGGGACAGTATCTCTAAGAAGACTGAACATAGGTTAAAGGATCTGAAAGATGGCATCCAGAATGGGTGGAAAATGGCTCTGCCAAAAGCCATATGTCTGCCCAATTCCAGGTGCCAGAGGTGTGTGTAAGTGTCAGGAGATGTTGGCCTAGAAGATCTTCAAGACATCCTAAAATGTTAAGGCTCTTTGATCCTTTTGTTAGTTCATCCTTCCTTCCTTCCTTCCTTCATTATTTTTAAATTAAATTTAAATTAGAAACAACTTTGCTTCACATATCAATCCCATCTCCCTCTCCCACCTTTCCTCTCTGGCCCCCCCTTCAACCCTTCCCCAACTCCTCCCCGAATCCCCACCCCACTCTCCAGGAAGGGAGAAACCCTTCATGGGGAAAGGCTGTCATATGATCTGGGGCAGGGCCTAGGCCCTCCCCATGTGTCCAGGCAGAGACAGCATCCCTACATGTGGAATGGGCTCCCAAAGTCCATCTGGATGACAGGAATAAATGCTGATTTATTGCCTGAGGCCCCAAAGGATGCTGAGGCCTCCTCACTGACACCCACCCAGGGGGTCTGGATCAGTCCCATGCTGGCTTCTCAGCTATCAGTCTGGGGTCTATGAACTCTGCCTTATTTGTCAGCTGTTTCTGTGGGTTTCACCCGTCAAGTCATAACCCCTTTGCTCATCCCTTCTCCCTCTCTGCAACTGGGCTCCAGGAGTTCAATTAGGTTTTTAGCTGTGGGTGTCTGCCTCTGCTTCCTTCAGCCACTGGATGAAGGCTCTAGGATGGAATACAAGGAAGTCATCAATCACATTATCAGAGAAGGGCATTTAAGGTAGCCTCTCCACTATTGGTTAGATTGCCAGCTGGTGTCATCCTTGTAGGCCCCTGGACATCTCACTAGTGCCAGATCTGTCTTCAAACCTATAATGGCTCCTTGATCATGGTGGATGATTTTCTGATGTGTTCTTGGATTCGATCTGTTAGTATTTTATTGCATATTTTTGCATCAATGTTCATGAGGGAGATTGATCTGTAGTTCTCTATCTTAGTTGTGCCTTTGTGTGGCTTGAGTATCAAGGTGATTGTAGCTTCATAAAAAGAGTTTGGCAACAAACCTCCTGCTTCTATTGTGTGGGACACTTTGAGGAGCATTGGAATTAGGTCTTCTTTAAATTTCTGGTAGAATTCTGCACTGAAGCCATCTGGACCTGTTTTTTTTGTTAGGGGTTATAGGTCTGTTTAGATTAATTATCTGCTGTTGATTTAGTTTTGGTGAGTGATACCTATTCAGAAAATTGTCCATTTCCTTTAAATTTTCGAATTTTGTGAAGTACAGGTTTTCAAAGTATTCCCTGAAGATTCTCTGGATTAGTTCAGTGTCCATTTTTATGCTCCCCTTTTCATTCCTGACTGTTGATTTGCATGTTCTCTTTCTGCCTTTTAGTTATTTTGGACAGAGGTTTGTCTATCTTGTTGGTTTCCTTGAAGAACCAACTTTTTGTTACATTGATTCTTTGTATTGTTTTCTTTGTTTTGACTTTTATTGATTTCAGCCCTCAATTTGGTTATTGCCTGGTGTCTACTTCTCCTGGGTGAGTTTGCTTCTTTTTGTTCTAGAGCTTTCAGTTGTGCTGTTAATTCTCTAGTGTAACTATTCTCCAGGTTTTTCATATGTGCACTTAGTGCTATGAACTTTCTTCTTAATACTACCTTCAAAGTGTCCCATAAGTTTGGGTATGTTTTATCTTCATTTTCATTCAATTTTAGAAAGTCTTTAATTTCTTTCTTATATCTTCCTTGACCCAGGAATGTTGCAATTGTGAGTTGTTCAATTTCCATGAGTTTGTAGGGTTTCGCAATTTATGTTGTTGTTGAATTCTAACTTTAAAACATGGTGGTCCGATAAGATACAGGGGGTTATTACAATTTTTGTACCTGTTGAGGTTTGCTGTGTTGCCAAGTATGTGGTCGATTTTAGGTAAGGTCCCATGTGGCGCTGAGAAGAAGGTATATTCTTTTGTGTTTGCGTGTAATGTTCTATAGATGTTTGTTAAACACAATTGGGTCATAACTTCTGTTGTTTCCTTTGTTTATTTGTAGAGTTTCTGTCTGGTGGTCCTGTCTAGTGGTGAGAGTGGGGTGTTTAAATCTCCCACTATAACTACAGGCTCTCTCAGCAGGCTCCTGGTCGCTTGGTCCTTGGGAGCGGGGGAGTCGAGCTTGCTGCAGTTCCCAGTCCAGGAGATCCCGGAGAGGGCAAGTAGAAGGAAGTGGGGACCAGGAAAGGAGTCCTTCTGTTAGTTTTTAGCAAGTATTAGATGATTTTCCCATTGATTGAGTTGCAGTATATCAGGAATTCAGAATTACTCTAAGCCAGAATGTGTCTCCCTGCTAGCAGGCTGGCTTCATAAACCAAATACGTTGTCCTGCCATTTTGGGGGAGAATGCTCAGAAACTGGCCTATTAGGTTTGGGGCTGTCTCTCCTACACTATTAAAAAGTCAAGCAAGATCTACACAATGATCCAATGAAGGCAGAGTTGGTATGTATATTAGCAACATTTTTCCAATTTGATTTGGAAACACATACACAGAAGGGAATTCTCACCTTGTAATGTGATCCAATACATGACTCAGGAGGCCAAAGGTTCCAGTGGGAAGCCAATTGTTTTGTGGTTGAATGGAAGGGATGGTTCTCTACAGTTCCCTTCTAAACCTTTGCCCTGATGCAGATATAACGTCCCAGTCTGCCTCCTTGCCTGACATCCTCTTTTCCATTAGTTTTAGTTGCTGATGAGAGAGTGGCAATTGCTTAGGCTGCTGAGACTCAGTGGATGCTGTTGTAGTGAGATGTCTGCCTGATCCTCAGAAGTGGATCATGCACAAAGCAGTCCACCCAGGGTTCAGGGGTTGCCTTGCTAGCATGAGTGCAATAGAATTGAGAGCTAGAGTAGTTGAGTAGAATAGTGTAGTAGTGCTTTTTACACCATAACAAACCAACACCTCATTGTGATATTTTAGGAGTGATCATGTAGGAGGGATGCAGACAGTAAGAATAATTGAGCAGACTGATGTAGTCACAGCAAGGTCTTTGGCAGGGGAACCTAAGAGTCCTTTGTAGAAGGATCAGGAAAAGTCATGATGACTTAGCATCTCATCCTAGGTATTACTTCTGTTTGATGCCCCAGCTCCTGGAGGGACATGATCTTTCTAGATGCTAGAGAATATACAAATGGAGAGACTTCCCAGGAATGTTTCCATGTGAACCACTCTAAAGTTGGTGGTTGTAATGTTTAGTATTATACTCTGTGTGTATTTCAGAACGGAGTTTCTTTAAATATCACAATCCTTGTCTATGACCTATCTCATCCATATTGTTCCAATTGGAATGAATATGATTTTGCCTTTTACACTGGTGCAGATTGCCACATTTCAGGAATATCTGTGTTAGGGTCTGAACTTGGTGTCTAATAACAGAGGAATGGGTAAGGAAGAGGTGATATCTGCACATAGTGGAACTTGTCTCAGCAAAAAGGATGAATGCAGGCCGGGCGGTGGTGATGCACACCTTTAATCTCAGTACTCGGGAGGCAGAGGCAGGCGGATCTCTGTGAGTTCGAGGCTGGGCTGGACCGACAGCCTCCAAAACAATACAGAGAAACCCTGTCTTGCAAAAACCAAAAAAAAGGATGAATGCAGTCAAGTTGATTGCAGGAGAATTCATGTTTCCTCAAATAATCATATTGTACCAAATGTATCCAGTCCCAGCCAAATATCGCCTTCTGCTATCTCTCTGATCATAGATTGCACATATCTACATGTGTGCATTCATGAAATTGAAGGCAATTCACCTAAGATTTGTGATCAGAGGTAAGGAATGGCTATGTTGTGGTAACAGAGTTACTTTGCTCTGTATACAAGATATGGTTTTTAAAATGCTTATTCTGTAAATAGTACAATGAGAATTAAAGTCAATGAGAAGAATTCAACACAAGTGTAGCATTATGTTATTTGCTTTAATATGAACAATATATTACTGTGCTTTAATGAGCAATGTTTCTACAAGTCACTTTGTTTGTAAACATACAGATTAAAATAATATCCAAGTTAGAAAATTTCCATACAAGTGCCTGTGTATCACTCCTTATTTGTAAAGTGAAGCACAGTGGTCTCACGGCAGTCCCCAAATCTGTAGGTGCAGCACACACAGAGAGATAAAACCGGAGACCTCCCTACGCTATTGCTTTTCATCATTCTCTTGTACCCAAAGTTGTTCCTGTGAGTATCATTGGATACAGGTGGTGGGTTCTTCTCAAGCCTGCCTAATGAACAATTTCTACATGGGTTACTCTGGAAAACAAATAGCCCTTGTGTAGAATGGAGAGTATTGGACCAAAACTATATTTGGAGATTAGATATCATGAAAAGAGATACACCATGAAAATCTAATGACCAGTCAAATGCAACCTCTTAGTAAATTTCTGATGATATATTTCTTACAAGTAGAAGTGCAATGGTAACATTGCACAAAATTACCTGGATAACAAAAGCACATTTCCTATGAGGTAAGGCCTTGGTGTCCTATAACTGGAACAAAGCAGCTTTTCAGAGTAATAAATCTGAGTTGTAGAGAAAGAAACTTGATTCCACCAGCTTGTTGGAGCATTGCTTTGGTCATGGAAATCTTGAGTCAGTGACTCAGATACAGGCTGAGAGATAGGCAAATCTTTGTGAGTCCAGGCTAGCCTGATCTACTTAGATCATTCTGGAACATTCAGAGCTATGAAGAGAGACCCTGTCTCAATAAAGTAAAAGTAAGTCAATAAATATATGTATTCCATTTCCTACATGTCAGCCTGTAGAAAGTCAATGGCATACACCCCAGAGGCTAAAGTGCAACAAACTATAAAACTGTTGGATCACAGAGTATCACAAAGATTTGAAGGTTCAGGAGATGCCAGTTTTTCCCCACCCTTCTTCTGCCTTGGGTGAGGGCCCTTCATGGACTCCTGAATGTGCATGCTGAGAAGGGTTTGAGGATTTTCAAAGGTGTCATGGCTGAGCTCAGGTGATTTCCTCTTCCTCTTGGTCTTGGTGATAGTGGGCTTCTCTTCTGCCTTGACTCTGTTCCTAGACTTCTTCATTACTCTGTTTCCTTGAAATTGTTTTCTCTATTAATCTTTGTCTTATATTGTCCTTGAGCCCAAGTTGCTTTGATGGGCCTGCAGCATGGGACTTTCTCCCGTCTTCCATCTAAGTCTTTGACCATGTTGTCAATATGTTCTCACTGGCTCCAGCACTGCCCACACCACAGCCTCTTCTCCCTCCACTAGGTACAGGGGCTGAATTCTGGAATGAGGAGCTCCATCAAGGAGACCAGAGCCTTTCCAGTCCTACTTCACCTCAGTGAAGGTGATGGCACTGGATCTTTACTGTGTCACATCCCTCCTGATGTCTGTGGAGGATTTAGACTGGGATTCTGTGGTATCTCAGAATTGGTTTAATTCAGTGAGGTAGTTGAAGAATTGGGGAAGGTGAATATCTGTCAACAGTGTAGCCTTAACTATGAATTTGATGTGAGCCCATGGCATTCTGCAGCACTGTGGACACATCCTCAGTGAGGCTGCTACTTTTCAAGGTGGTAATATGATAAAAACTTCTGTCTTCTTCTAACAGCTTCAGTGTAGTGCAGGGCCTGCTACATGTTGGGATGTACTAAAGGGAGGAGTTGTTGCTCTTGGAATTTTGATTGTAATCTCACTGGCATCCAGAGGCAAAAATAGATTGATTGTCATCTGAACCAAATTGTTATTCTGTTTGTTACAGGCTTGGAGCTTGAGGAAAGGCCAGGAAGTCTGAAAGACTGGGGATGGGGTCAGTTCATGATCTGTCCCCATGAAAAGGTGTTGTCCTTATCTGGGCATCCTGGGGGCAGGTATTGCTGAGTACTCCCCTGCAGCAGAAGGAATACCTGGCAGCCTGAAGTGTCAATCCCATTGATGTCTCTTCTCCACTTGCAGCACTGAAAAAGAGTCAAGGAAGAAGACAGGGCCTGGTAAGTGAGCTGCTCCCTCCTTTCAGTGACCCTCCGCACTTAGGTCCCTATAGCATTGGGACAGGGCTTCCTATGATCTCTGCTTGAGCAGCAGACTTCCACAACAAGAGAATCTGATACCTCAGTCAGAGGATTAATATGAGCATGATTTACAATTAGACAAAATATTTAAATAATGAGAAAGAAGTCAACCCATTTAGTAAATGAGCAATAAAAAGAAAGTCGTCACTGATTTGCTGATAAAGGAGAGTCAGTTCAGGATGTATCAGGGAAATACATAGTGAGGCTGCAGGAGTTGCCAACAAAGACCACCTAGGAATGAAACAGGAAACACCGCTGAGGCAGTTATCAGAAGGGAATGCTATCCTTATAATCTTCTGGTGGGTATAGGAAGGTTTCCAGTCTTCTTGGATACCAGTATAGAGGGTCCTCCAAAAGACAAATCTGCCCTACTGCAGGGTTTATGTAAACCTTGCCAAAGAACTCAATATATTTACTAAAGAGGTACTTGCCCATCAGTGTTGACTGCAGCACTGTGTGCAGAACATTAGTGAACCAAGCATGGTGTCCAACAGCATTGTCATGATTGAAGAACATGTGATGTAAATAGACTGTGAAGTCCTTTCAGCCACTGTGAAAATGAAATATTGTTGCTTGTAATATGCAGATCCAACTGGGGCTCAAGGAGACGGCACAGCAGATAAGGATACTTGCTCTTCTTGCAGTCCCCAGGTTGAAGTCAGAGGACCTGACTTCTTCTTTTTTTTTGGTTTTTCGAGACAGGGTTTCTCTGTATTATTTTGGAGGCTGTCCTGGAACTCGCTATGTAGACCAGGCTGGCCTCGAACTCACAGAGATCCGCTTTCCACTGCCTCCCGAGTGCTGGGATTAAAGGCGTGCGCCACCAACGCCCCGCCTCATGGTGGGTTTCAAGCTCAGTGAATTCCATACTCCAGAGAATTGGTGCTCTCTTTAGGCCTCCTTGGACATTCCACACATGTGTTGCACAGGAATTCATGGGGATTACATGCACACACACACACACACACACACACACACACAAAATAAATTAAAATATTAAATGGATGCTTTAAAAACTGTATACAACTTGAGATAAACATAGTAATCAAATTAAACCATCTCAGGAAGATAGTCAACAATGGGTATGTTCACTTCTAGCTGGGCCCCTGTTTGTGTAAACCTGAAATTCTGTATTTCATTTCATGACAATGGAGGAAGAGCTCTGTCCCAGACTACTAATGATTTAAGGGGTGAAGTAAGAGGTTCAAAATTGGAGGAAGTGTGTTAAAAGCAGGAGTGTGGTCACTATATAGCATATACTCTGGGAAACATTCCATGTTTGGTAACTAGTATAATGAAAATTAAAGTCAAAGAGATTTATTTTATCACCACTACAGATTTTGGCTAATTGCTTTGAAATTAAGTAATCACTTGCAGATATCCTGGGCCTGCTGTGTGAAGATTTCTGAGCTATGCTACCCAAGTGCTTGGCCTTGTTGTCAATAGCCCCTTCACTGGCCTTAGCAATGCCTGCAGCCTCTTCTCCCTCCAACAGGACCTGGCACTGGATTTGGGCCTGAGGATCTCCATGAAGCACATCAAAGGCTTTCTGGTGTTTCTTGTTCACCTCTGTGTATGTGAAGATGCCACTGCTGGAGCTTTCCTGGGCCTGATCCCTCCTGAAGACTCTGATGTCTTTTGATTGTGTTGCTGGGGGATCTTCCAATTGGACTAGGTCAGTGAGGGAGTTTAAGAGTTGGGGAAGGTGAAAGTCTGACACAAGTATGGTCATGTCTTCAAAATCAATACTGGACCATGACACTCTGCAGAGTCCCTGACTCTCCCAGACTAATGCCAGTGCTTCCCAAAGTGGAAGTATCAGAAGCTAGCTTCACCCTCAGTGTAGTTCAGGGGCTGCTGCATGCCGGGGTGTGCTAAAGGGAGGAGTGTTGTGTAATGTGTAGTCTTCCCACCCACTGCTTAGGTCCCGCTGCTGTCTCAGCCCCCAAATAACACACAGGACACTATATTAATTATGAAGCTCTTGACCATTTGCTTGGTTTATTATAGGCTTGCTCTGACTTAATTATTAATGTATAACTGCTAATCTGAGTATTTCTACATGGTGTTCTCTTACCAGAGAAAGGGTCCAGACCTCTTACTGCTCTGGTGTCCTACATCATGACTGCCTATGCCACTCTTTCCCAGAATCCTCCTCAACTCCTAGTCCCACCTATCTTGCTTCTTATTGGCCAACAGTGCTTTGTTCACATATACACAGAAGGACTTCCCCCATTATGTCTTCTTTTCTGTCTAAATAAAAGAAGGTTTTGACTTTAGCATAGTTGTTGGGGCCTAGCCCCCAAAGGGTCTCTGAGTTGTTTATCAGCTGATAGCCACAAGTGCATCCTGTTTTCTAGTTCTGGCTTACTGCCCCCGCATTGCCCTACTGACATCAACATCTAGCAGGAAGAAAACACGCTCTCTTCCACCTGGCGTTTTTCTACTGTGTTGTAAGACTGTATAAAACTGCTCTCTCCTACAAGAGAGAGACCTCTTAGCACTTGCAAAATAAAGACACTTCTTAGTACAAACAGCTGGACATCTGGTCTTTCTTTTCTTGATACCTCGGAGTTGCTTGTGGCGTGGGCACCGCACATAGTAAAATATATAAAAAGGCAGTTATTAAGCAAGAACTATAAATGCAATATTTAGTCCATTATCATCTAGCAAGATTTAAAGAAAACATCATCTGTCTAGAAAACCTAACTTATGTAACTGTAAGTTCTGACTATTACAGGTAACTATAATCTGTATTTAATTATACATTACATTTTTTAAATGAATTATACAAACAGAATACCTAAACAAGAGAAGAAATATACATATCACATAACTGACCTTAAATTTGTATTAATAATTGAAAATCAATACCAATACAAACTATTCATTCCATATCATATTCCCTTTTTTCACTTTAGAAAGAGATTGACTGTGATCATTACCATTTAAAACCAACCCTGTAAAATGAAACCAAATATTTAAACAATATTTGGGAATGAGGATGTTGTTTATTCCACACTGCTTCCTGCAGGTTGGGGGTGCTGTCCATACCACAGGAATCATGACAAAACACAGAAACCTGGGTAAGTCCTTGTTGTTTTGGTCTGTACAGTGTATCATTCCAGCTGTTTCAAATGCTGGACTGCCTGGGACATTGCTTCAGGAGGTCTTGCTTCATCAAACCAAAGAAGTCTAGAAGGAATCTACAGCTTTTCATTTTCTTTGGAAACACAAATAAAATGTCTTTTTCAAAGTAACATATCCTTATACTTAAATTTAGAAGTCAAAACATTTTTAAAATATATAAGTTGGATTAATTCAGCAGCACTTATAATCAATTGTATTTTATCAGTTGTTCCTTCTTTTGCAATTAAACTACTGAAAAACACAATAGCATACAGAATCCAGACTCTCTGTGTATTTTCCATCTTTATGTGGCTTTTTTATTACTCTGTATCTTTTAATTTTATTTTTTTTTGAGACAGGGTTTCTCTGTGTACTTTGGCAGTGCTTCAACTCCCTCTGTACACCAGGCTGGCTTTGAAATCAGAGATCTGTTTGCCTCTGCCTCCTGAGTGCTGGGATTAAAGGCATGTGCCACCACACCTAGCTCCTCTCTTTGTTTACATTTTTCCACTATCCTGTTTCTTTTTCTCTCCCAAGCCTGCACATATTTTTAAACACACCATAAACCTTTTAGAGGTTTTATTTAATTGGAATCTGACTTTACTGTAAATCTTTGTTTTTCTGGCCACGTGTCTGTTATCTGCTAAACAACAGAAGGGAAAGGGGGCATAGTAGTCTCAGAACTACTTCCTGCTGAAATGGAACTACGATAACATCATGGGATCCTGTAGGAAGAAAATGTTAGTGTATTGAAAGACTCTAGTGGACTGACTACAACGTTTGTACCCAGTCTGTGTTTGGCGGGAGATGCATGATTGAAGTTCTTGACTGAAGTCCTCATCTTGATTGAAGCTCTTGTCTGAGGCTCTGGCCAGAGTGTAGAAGGTGCACCATATCAGTTAATTAGTCTGGAGTTGTATAGAGCAATGTAGTCCCTGTTGGGGGAAGTCCTGTGCATTTGTCAATAAAGTACTGTTGAGCCAATAGGAAACCTAGATAGGAGGGACTAGGAGTCCAGGAGGACTCTGGGAAGGAGAAAACACAGGAGTCAACATGTAACGCCATGGGGTAGGAGCCCGGAAGTATTCTCCGCTAAGAGACATACTTAGATAAACAACGATGGGGCAATTACTTAAAGCAGAGCTAGCCAGTAAGAGACAAGCAAGGCCAACAGCTTCATAATTAATACAGTGTCTTGTGTGTTATTTGGGGACTACAATGTGGCAGAGCCCAGGCGACTGGCGGGTGATATACCAAAGCGGCTAGCAAGGAAAAGCTTCTCTTTACAAGTCCCAAATCAGTTTCAGGGTGGTACTTGTCAGTTTAGATGCATCAAGTCAGATCAGGTAGAGTCAATGAAGTGGGGCCCCATTTTCTTTCCAAAGTATTTGAAGATTGCTGTTAGGCAATTCCTTGTTCTCTGTCAAAAACTCAAAGGTTAATATCAACAAAGATATTTCAACTTTTATATGTATTCATACTGGGAAAGGAAACAATAAAGAAGATAGTAAATATGAGGGAAATTAGACTTTCAGAGAAAGAACCTAATATAAACAGGTGGCAATCCCTAGATTTTGTTTTCTTCTGTCTTACATCAAGTGACTCCTAAATTTAATGCAAAAACTCTGAATTTTATTTTACCAACATGCTTGGATTTAGAGGAGGACAGCCAAATCCAACTCCAAAGCCAGCTTCAGTTTAAGTGAATTGGCACCAAAAGAGCCTTAGGAAGTAAAGAGAAATACATATTATAAGTGCAAGGCTAAGAGAATTAGACATTGATACCAAACATAAGATTTGTGTTTGTTTGGTGGTCCTTTGGTTAGTCATCCTCTCTTCTTCAGGTATCCATACATTTAGTATTTTCTCAATGTTTGAAGATTGACTTTCTTGTGAAGACAAAAACAAAACACTTCCCTTTCCTTTTGTGAAGTCTCCTTATGCATCGTAGAATATGACTTTGCACATGAGCTGTCGTCTTTCCTCTTCCTGAGATTTCTCCTGTTCAGATTGAATCTTGATCACTTTTGATGGAATCCAAAGCTTCTCTTCTGCAGAAACAAAGGGGAAACCCATTCCCCAACATAACACATATCCTGGTTTCCCAACTGAGTTCATAACATCCTTGAAATACAGCAGCTGATTTAGTTCCAAAATTTTTTCTGTAGTCTAGTGTCTTTCTGCAGCTGTGTGCCCTTTCTCATTAGCATTAAGGAAGTTTAAGGTTAATAAAGCCTTATGTAATCTGTGTTTGGGGGTCTTTGTTCTCCCGGCTGTTTATGGATCATTTCTTTTAAGGTTCAGTTAGATCTCTCCACCACTGCTTGTCCTGTAGGATTATAAGGTATACCAGTTACGTGTTTTATGTTATAATATTTGAAAAAGTGTTCCAATTTTCTGGAGACATATGCTGGAGCATTGTCGGTTTTTATTTGTGCAGGTGTACCCATAACAGCCTTCATCTCTAAGAGGTGTGTGATGACAGAATCATCATTTTTAGAGCTAAGAGTGGTAGCCCATTGGAATCCTGAAAATGTGTCTATTGTATGATGCACATATTTTAAACGTCTAAATTATGGAAAGTGAGACACATCCAGTTGCCAAATGTCATTTCTGCAAATATCTTTGGGATTACTGCCTGCTAGTAATGGAGTTTGATTATAGAATGAACAGGTGGGGCAGGTTCATAATATTTCCTTTGTTTTTGCCAAGTGATAGAAAAATCCTCCTTTAAGCCTTTGCTATTAACATGGTGTTTTATGAAATTCTGAAGCTTCTACCACACTTACTATTAATAAATGATCAATCTCATCCTTGTGTTAGAGGAGCTGGCAGACCCATATGGAATCTGATGTGTGATATGTGATCTATCTATCTATCTATCTATCTATCTATCTATCTATCTATGATGAGCTCTATTTCTGATAGTTTCCAGTAATTATATAAACAATGAGGTTAAGTCTTTATCATCAGGAATAAATTCAGCGATCTCAATATGTAAGATGACTTTCTCTACATATTGAGAATCAGTAACTATATTGAGAGGCTCTGTAAAATCCCTAAGTCATGGGGATGGCATACAACTCTGCCTTTTGCACAAAGTTGTAAGGACTTTGTACTAATTTACTTACTTTTCTTGATTTATAACATGCCTTTCCTCACTTGTTTGCATCAGTGTAGAATGTAGGAACTCCAGAGATTGGTGTTTTTTTTAACAATACATAGAAGGATTCAAATTGTTTTCTTTATAAATTTGATTCTCTCTGCTTCGGGATAATTGTTACTAATTGTTTCCAAAAAGTTACTGCAAGCACTTTGCCAATAATCATTATCCTTCCTTCAGGAGGAAATTTCTTCATTAGTTAAAGGTACAATAATCTCTTCTGGGTCCCTTCCAGTCAGTTGATGAAGCCTTAACTTACCTTTTCATATCAAATCAGAGATCTTTTCTATATATGTCTTCAGTTTTTTATTCTGTTTATGTGGCAGAAATACCCATTCTAGTATGATGTCTTCCCTCTGCGTTCAAATTCCTGAGGGGTATTCTGTCGATGGTAAAATGACCAGAATGCAGTCCAGTTTTGGATACACACGGTCCACATGTGCTTCTCATATTCTTTTTTCTACCCATTCCAATTACTTTTCAGCATCAGCTGATAATAATATTTATGGACTATTTAAGTCTTTGTCTCATTTTAGGGCCATTTTCAGGTGTTTTAAATCATGCCCTTCTACTCCAATAATTGTCTGTAGTTGAGAAATTTCTCCTAATAGTTTTTGAAGATCATTAAGAGTTTGGTAATGATCTCTCCTGATCTGTACTTTTTGTGGTCTAATTTTCTGTAGATCTATTTCATAACCTAAATAATTAATAGAACCTCCTCTTTGGATTTTTTCAGGGGCCATCTGTAATCCACAGCTAGGTAAAATTTCCTTTACTGCCTCAAACATCTTTTCCAACATTCCTTCGTTCAAATCAGCTAGAAGTATGTCATCTATATAATGGTAAATTATGGATTGTGGAAATTGTTTGTGAATTATTTCCAAAGATTTTTGCACAATATATTGGCACAAAGTAGGACTATTTAACATTCCCTGTGGCACAACCTTCCATTGAAATCTCTTAACTGTTTGAGAATTGTTATAGGTAGGTACTGTGAAGGCAAATTTTTTTCTATATTTTTTCTTGTAAAGGTATAGTGAAGAAGCAGTCTTTTAGATAAATTACTATAATTGGCCATCCTTTAGGTATCAGGTAAGACAATGGCATCCCAGGATGTAGAGAGTCCATAGGTTGAATTACTTTATGGATGGCTCTCAGATCAGTAAGCATCCTCCATTTACCAGACTTCTTGGTAACAAATACAGGAGAATTCCACAGACTGGTGGATTCTTCAATATGTCCAGCATTTAGCTGATCCTGGCCCAACTTTTCTAAAACCTCTAGCTTCTCAGAGGTCTTAGGTCATTGCCCTACCCAAACAGGTTCATCTGTAAATCATTTTAAGACTAATGCATTTGGTTCCTCTGTAGGTGTGGCACTAGCATCCTGTAGATGTACATCCTGTATGTTTGGTGCCTGTTTACTGTAGTGCCTTACAATATTTTTTCTACCACTAAGAGCTGTTTATGATTCATATCTGACACAGGAGGAATTTTAATCTGAGTGTTCCATTGCTGTAATAGATCACAACCCCAGAGGTTTATAGTGATATCTGCGACATATGACCTCATTCTTCTTTGTCCATCTGGCCCTATACAGTCAACCATTCTCATTCTTTGTTTTTCTTGAGATAGGGTTCCAATCCCTAAGAAGTGAACATTTACTTCTTTATATAAATATACGTATATATTTATTTAACTTTTTACGCATGTCACTTTCAGTTCCCTCTCCCTCCCCTCCTCCCCCTGCCCTCAATCCTCCCAAACCCTCACCTCCACTCAATCCCCCGTTCACTCCCCAGGGAGGGCAAGGGCCTCCATGCGGGTTTTTCAGAGTCTGTCACATCATCCCAGGAAGGGCCCAGGTTCTTCCCATGTGTCCAGGCTGAGAGAGCATCCCTCCATGTGGTATGGGTTCCCAGAGTCCTTCTGTATGCCAGGAGTAAATACTGCTCCACTTCCAAGGTCCCACAGACTGCCATGGCCTCCTCACTGTTACCCAGGTTTGGTGGGAGGGTGTCTGGATCAGTCCCATGCTGGCCCATCAGTCATCAGTCTGTGGTTCATGTGTTCCCCCTTGTATAGGTCAGCTGCCTCTGTGGGTTTCGCCAGCCCAATCTTGATTCCTTTCGTCATCACTCTTCTTTGCAACTGGGTTCCAGGAGTTCAGTTTGGTTCACAGCTGTGGGTGTCTGCCTCCGTCTCCATCAGCCACTGGATGGAGAGTTCTAGGATGGCATATAAGGTAGTCATCATTCTCATTATCATGGGAGTGCATTTAAGGTAGCCTTGCTGCCAGTTGGGGTCATTCTTGTAGATCTCTGAGGATCTCACTAGTGCCAGATCTTTCCTCCAACTTCTACTGGCTTCCTCTGTTATGGTATCTCCCATCCTTTTCTCCTCTATTCTTACCCTGGCTCAACCTTCCTGCTCTCCCATGTTCTCCTCTGTCCCCTTCTTTTCTCTCTCTCTTTCTCCCATCTCCTTCTACCCTCCACTTCTCCCCCCTCCAGTACAATTAGGAGATCTCCTCCCCTAACCCTTCTCCAGGTTAACATGCATATTTCCCTTAGGGTCCTCCCTGCACCCCTGACTCTCTGGTGGTGGGATTATGAGCTGTCAATGCCCTGCTCCATGTCTAAAATCCATATATGAGTGAGTACATATCATGCTTGTCTTTTTTGTGACTGGGTTAACTCACTCAGGATGGTTTCTTCCAGTGCCATCCATTTGCCTGTAAATTTCAAGATTCCATTTTTTCCTACTGAGTAGTACTCCGTTGTGTAAATGTACCACATTTTCTCTATCAACTCTTCAGTTGAGGGGCATCTAGGTTCTTTCCAGGTTCTGGCTATTACAAATAACGCTGCTATGAATATAGTTGAGCAGATGTCCTTATTGTATGAGGGTACATTTTTTAGGTATATGCCTAAGAGTGGAATTGCTGGATCTTGTGGTAGACTGATTTCCATTTTTCTGATGAATCTCCATACTGATCTCCAAAGTGGCTGCACAAGTTGGCATTCCCACTAGCAGTGGAGGAGTATATCCCTTTCTCCATATCCTCTCCAGCATAACTGTTAGTAGTGTTTTTGATTTTAGCCATTCTGACAGGAGTGAGATGGTATCTCAGAGTTGTTTTGATTTGCATTTCCCTAATGGCTAAAGATGTTGAGTACTTTTTTAAGTGTCTCTTGGGCATTTTGGACTCCTCTATTGAGAATTCTCTATTTAGTTCTGTACCTCACTTTTTAATTTGATCCTTTGGTGTTCTGGAAACTTGCTTCTTGAATTCTTTCAAATTTTGGAGATCAGTCCTCTGTTGGATGTGAGGTTTGTGAATATCTTTTCCCATTCTGTGGACAGTTGTTTTGTTTTGTTGACTGTGTCCTCTGCCCTGCAGTAGCTGCTCAGTTTCAGGAGGTCCCATTTATCAATTGTCGATCTCAGTGGAATGTTTAGTTCTTGAAGGGGCCATCTGGAGAGCCAAGGTTTTTGAGTTATGATGGTGACATTAGTGTCAGTGTCTAAAATTCTGATAATTACATTATTATTCACTTTAACTGATAACTTGGGTCTGTGATCCTGTATAGAAGTTTTCCAAAATATACGTTTTCGTTTCCTCTAGTTATTGAATGATTCATCCTCAATAACTAATTTGTCATCCACAGTGCTATTACTGTTTACCATAGGCAATGGATCTTCTCATCATCCTGTGAGAAGCCATCTTCTACAGTTAGTGGGAATGACTGGACCACTTTTGACATGGAGGCCTTTGAGATGCCTCTTGAGGAGTTTCCGATTGTAAAGGGTTACCTTTTTTTTTGTGGTCCACGTACATTCATTGGTCCACTATCAGCCTTTGCCACATCTCTTATATAACCTGGAAGTCTGAGGCCTTCTGCTTGAATCATTCCTAGGAGGAACATTATTTTTAGGAATGCCTTACCTACAATTCCTTCTTAGATGTCTTCTTCTTCCACAGTTAAAGCATCTCGTATTTTCATGTATTTTTAAATCTCTGGAAATTGCTTCTGCTGCCCAAGCTTCTATATCATTATGGTTAAGGCATTTGGCATGTAAGTGCCTTTTCAAACTTTTAGAAATCGTTTACTCAAGGTTAGGTGTATACAGGACTTATTCCTCCAATGGTACCAATCTTATTTTTAATGGCCAAAGTACCCATTTGTATTGTGGTCTTTCATTCTCATAAGCTAAAGATTTTGTAAGTATTCACCTGGAATCTGAATCTGTTACCTGTAATTATACTGCTCTGGACAATCTTTCCAAACATTAAGTGAACCTTTCTCTTGGACCTTGTACCACTTTGGTATATGGTTCTGTTGTCTCTTCTGGTTCATTAACCTTATCCAAAGCATGCAAAACTGCTGTACTGCATAAAGAAAAGTTAGATTCATCATACACAGCCTGAGCCTGTGTGTCAGCTTAAACACCCTCACCAAGAATCTTATCTTGGGGCACTTCAAAGCCTTTCTTTAATCCTTGAAGCTCCAGGGCTTTTTCCTCTTTTCTCCATAAAGCTCTCTACTGTATTTAACATGAATTTTTGAGCACTGCTGAGACCAATTGGCTCCAATCCCTAGGGGTTACTCTATTTACAGTTGCCCATGAGTTCAGGAGCTCCCTGACATAGGGAAAATGAAGACCATACGAAATGATGGCTTCTTTTATTCCTTTTAGGTCCTTCATCTGTATCAGTTCCCATTGATAAGCAAGGAAGCCATTTGTGTGTTTCTTTGTTGCTGGTTTATCGGTCATGGATATTGAGAAGACCATAGGAGAGGGCATAACAACCTTAGGGAGGTCTTCCCAGCATCTGAAAGATGTAGGTAAACCTCTGTCATGACCTATTTATTGCTTGTATGTCTGATTCTGAAGTATCAGATTGGAGGTCTTCTGAAACCTGCAATCTATTTATCATTGTTTCCCTGAGCTCTTGAAGTTCTTGGGTCAAATACATTTCTAAGGACTTCATAGAACCATTCATTTTTTAGATTCATCATTTATACACAATTTCAAACATTTAATATTCTCATCCTTAGAAATTATCTGAAAGGCATGTAAGTTGCCTTCCAGAAACAGTGATCTGCTAGTTTTCCATTACTCTCAGACATGGGACAAATCCTTTCTGTTAGTATTTCAATCTTATGTTCTAGTCTTTGTATTTTGTTAGTGAAGACATCAGACACAGAAAAAGTTTTTTTGTTTATGTGTTTCAATATTATGTTCCATTTTTTATTCTGTCTGTTGAATCAATAGATATAGAACATATGTTTCCTGAAAGTAATTCAATTTTATGTTCCGTATTTTTCAACCTGTTTGTCAGATCTTCATTATCATTTCGAATATTCTGAATCTTTTTACCAAACCTTCTTTACCATTCTGTAAGTAATTTTCTATTGCCTGAATTCTTTGTACTAGGTTTGTCATTTTTTGCCCTATTCTAGAACCATTTCTTTAATGAAATTATATGGATTACCAAACTACAGCAGATAGAAAGTATATTCCAGCTAGGCCCTCAACCCCTTCCAATATCTCATCTGATGGGAGATGTCATTCTGTAAATCTGTCTCTCTTATTGGTTGTTGAATAAAGCACTGTTGGCTAATATGGAAGCAAGATAGGTGGGACTAGGAGTCAATGAGGATTCTGGGAAAGAGAGGCAGAGTCAGACACCATGTAGATCGCCAGAGTAAGAGGTCCGGATCCTTTTCTCCGGTAAGAGAAATATTTAGATTAACAATTATGGGTTAAATACTTAAGTCAGAGATAGCCAATAAGAAACAAGCAAATGGTCAACAGTTTCCTGATTAATATAGTGTCTTGTGTGTTATTTGGGGACTGAAACTGTGGCAGGGCCTAGGCAGCTGGCAAGGAAGACTACACTCTACACTCATCCATTCAAGAAATAAGAAAATTCCTAACATCCTGCATTGTAATGTTATTTCGCCATATGTACAGAGTAGTTAATCTTATTACAAGCTTATATACTACCAGAACACAAAGCTTACCTTAAGCGATTTTGGGGTGGGGGTGGATTTTTATTTGCAGTAACTGTGTATGGTCAGTAGGTGGCGAAGGCGTACCACCAAACAAGTTCTGTTGCAGGTGCCTAGTGTTTTTCTAAGTAGCTTTTTACAGAAATTTAGTGAGCAGGCTTTTGTTAAAAGGAAGGGAAAGAGCCTGGCGTAGATTGCAGGAACCTGTTGGGAGGAAGGGGCCGTGTTTGCCAGGCCTCCAGTAAAGGAGTACTTGGCTGTAAGAGAAATTTCAGGAGACTGTGGAACCTTACCAGCAGGCAAACACAGCAGCTTCTTGGGTGCTCTTTCTGGCTGTGAGCCGTGGCAGGGGTGGTGATGGGAATCATGCGTTGCCAAGCTTTGGGAATGCGCAAAGTGGTGGGGACCCATCTGTTTGCTGGATGCAGCTCAGCGGTAGTAGAGTCGTGTGTCTGGAGCCAGCAGGGCAGACATATTCAGGCCAAGGAAGAGCAGCTGCATATGGGGCAGCTTCTGGAGCCAGGTTCGATCTCACTTCTGACACCAAAATGTAACGTGTAGGAGGTGCATGTTGGTTTTCTTTAATGCACTCATAGGTCTTCATAGGCATGGATGGGTCAGCAGTCATCTCATCCATATTGTTATTCTCTGTTTGTTCCAGGCTTGGAGCTGGAGGCCATGTCAGGAATCCTGAAGGACTTTGGATGTGGGCAGTTAATGAGCTGTCTCCAAAGCTGAACATCCTGCATGCAGGCATTGCAGAGGTCTGGACTCTGCAGCAGACAGTGTCTGGTCTGAAAGTGTCAATCACAGGGCCGTCTCCATGTCCTCCACTGAAAAGAGTGAAGTAAGAAGTCAGCGCCTGGTGAGTGAGCTGCTCCCCTCCTTTCAGTGCACCTCAGCACTGAGGACCTTACAGCACTGGGGCGGGGCTTCCTGTTAGCTCTGCCTGAGTGAGAAGTGCATCAGCTCTGTGTGGAGACACATAATACTGTTCAGTTGTTTCTGGTGACCGAGCAATGTCATGTCTTCTTAGATGTTTGTGTGTTCCTTTGTGTTTGTATGGTGTGTTTATGCATAGTGACCACTGACAGTTTACAGAATTCCCTTGGCATATGGACTTCCCTCGCCCTTCCCTTTGTCCTTGGAACAGTGTCTCTCCTTTCCTTGGAAGTTTGCTCTTAGGCGGGTCGTCTGGAGTAAAGTTTCCAAAATTACATATGTCTTTCCTTTATCTTGTTTCAGCTTCTGTCATTACTATTATGTCCCCAGAAAGCTCGATGTTTATAGGAGGTTAGGTACCACACCCAATTCATCCCTCCTGACAAGTTCTAGAACCCTGAATTTCCTCCAGCCCCACATTTCTGAGACTTCTTATAAGTGACATGAAAATGAGTTTAAGGGGGTGGAATCTTTGGGCTGGAGGGTGACTTCATCTCATTATTGAGACTGAAGATGGGGATGGTGAGCTGGAGGCAAAGCTACCCTCTCAGGACTCCCATTCTTCCTCTATGTGGGCATTACCTAATGAAAGATCATACTCCTTGTCCTCCTGGCTGTACAAACCTTGAAGTCTGGTGTCTGGCATGGCTCAAGCAGACCTGGGATTGGAGATGGCAGAGGTGGAGAAAGGTGATGGGACATTCCTTGGCTGAGTTTCCTTGGAAACCATCACTGTCTCTGGTTGCAGGGCAGAGGGCTGAGTTCCAGAGTGGGACACAGCGTCATTGTCCTGCAGGCACCACCTGATTTCCCCAGGTATCAGGGGTCCCAGTCTGTTGTGGTCATAGTAAGCAGCCTGCCTGCCTGCCTGGTGGGAAGGTGCCAGGCTATACCCTTGATTCTGTACATGTGGCAGTGTTGACTGGAGAAAGCCGGCAGACACTGCTGGGCAGGAATGGACTAAAGCATTGAGATCTAAAATATTATCACACTGGGATGTTGTTATGGACTGGGAGGAGAGTGTGGTGCTCTGGCCAATGATAGTTACAGTGAAGTTCTTCCTGTCATTGTTTCCTGGGAGATCCCACCAGAGAGCACCTGGATAGGAGAGTGCCCACGAAGAGATCTGGTTCTGGTCAGTCAGTGCAGTCAGCATGGGTGTGCCATTTCTTTGGGAATGGGAGGCACTGTCCATGAACTGCTGGAAACAAATAGAAGAGTCTGATGACAGGAGCTTGGGGAACTCACAGCTGGGCTGAGACCCAGGAGAAGTTGCACACACTTCCTGCTGAGAGTGTGGAATTCCTCAGCACAGGCACAGAGGGCTTCAGAGCAATTCTGTCCCAAAGAAAGGGGCATATTGGAAATTATCTGTAGGCAGCAAGAGGACAGTGGGAAAATGATGAGATGGAAACTTTGTAGCTGCCCCTGAAGAGCTGTGTTGTGGCCAGTTTGTCCTGTCTGGGAGAGTCTATCACTCATGCTTCCTCACATATCCCAAACAAATGGATTCAGAATGATTCTTGGTACAGGACAGGATGGCACTCATTAGATGAGATGCCTGTCATTCCTGTGTGGGCATGGAAACCTAGATGCTCCGTTTTAACCCTTGCTCTAGACACTGCCGTTTCTTGCCCTGCTATGCCTGCTGTGACACTCCCTTGCATCTGTGTCCTAGGTTAGATGTGTTTCCAGATAGGAGAACCTTAGACAACTTCTCATACCTGTCTGCCTTATCCCTGTTCTGTGCATATCATACTCTGCTTACTGAGCTAGCGAGCAGTCTGGCCTTGAGTTCCACAGATCAGCCTGCCTCTGCCTCCAGAGTGCTGGGGTCATATGTACTTGCCATGTTCACCATGCTTGTCTCTACACTGAGTTTCCTTCATGATATGATGCATCTAGAACTTCATAGACAACTGCAGTAGTCAGCAAATATTCCATTCCTCCTCTACCTCCTCCTGTTCCCCTCACAATCTTTATATCATCTGTGACCTCTTATTAGTTTTACAGACCTTAATCACTTATGCACATAAGACTTCATGAATACAACCTGAAGACAATGTTTGCTGTTGTTTGGTATTTTTTCGTGTGCCCTCTTGAGGTTGCTAAATAAGGGGTTTCATCTCTGAATAGGAATTTTGTAATTTACTGTCTGTTAAATTGGCTCTTAAAACAGTTTCTGGGTAACTGATAATTTCTGATTACTCTTCCAGTGAGGAATGTGTGTGGGAATTGCATCACACTTTCACATGTCACTTGTCATTTTGCAGGGAACACCTGCCTGTGGAGTGTCCAACCCCAGCTGATAATACCCTACATGAAGTGTTATATGAGACTTGTGGAATGCTGCCAAAGATGGGCTGAAGGGAGTGCAAGGTCACGGTCCAGAGGAGAATAGTATTTCCTTTATGTGACCAGGAACATATATCCAGAATAATCTTTTTTCTTTTATTATTTTAATTTTAAATAGCTTGCTTCACATTTCAATCCCAGTTCCCTCTCCCTCCCTCCTCCTGCACCTCCCAACATCCCCCCAGTTTCCCAACTTATCGCCACTTCCTTCCACATGGGGGATATCTAGAGTTCGTCATTTTACTCAGGGCAGGGTCTAGGCACTCCCCTAAGCGTCCAGGCTGAGAGAGCATCCCTCTTTGTGTTATGGACACACGAAGTCCATTTGTATGCCAGGGATAAACACTGATCAACTGACCAGGGCCCCATAGGTTGCCCAGGCCTCTGCACTGACTCTCACACTCAGGGGGTCTGGATCAGTCCCATGCTGTCCTCCCAGATGTCGGTCTGGGGTCCAAGAGCTCTCCTCTGTTCAGATCAGCTGTCTCTGCTGGTTTTGACAGGCCATTCTTTGCCAATTTGCTCTCTGTCACTGGGTTCCATGGGTTCAGTTCAGTGTTTAGCTGTGGGTGTTTGCCTCTGCTTCCATCATTCACTGGATGAAGGCTCCCGGATGGTTATAGACATCAAGTTCATTATCAGGAATGGGCATTCCAGGTGGTCTCTCCACTATTGCTTAGCTTGCCAGTTGGTGTTATCCCTTTAGATCACTAGAGGTCAAACTAGTGCCAGATCTGTCATCTAACCTATGATTCCCTCTTCCCCCTACTTCTACTCCTTGTAAAGAGAAGCTTTTCCTTTGCTAGCCGCTTTGGTTTATCCCCCGCCAGCTGCCTGGGCTCTGCCGCTTTGAAGTCCCCAAATAAACTCACAAGACGCTGTATTAATTATGAAGCTGTTGGCCTTGCTTGTTTCTTACTGGCTACCTCTGACTTAAGTAATTACCCCATAATTGTTAATCTAAGTATTTCTCTTACCGGAGAATGGTTCTGGGCTTCCTACCCCCATGGCATTACATCTTGACTCTCTCGTGTTTCTCCTTCCCAGAATCCTCTTGGACTCCTAGTCCCTCCTATCTAGATTCCCTATTGGCCAGACAGTACTTTATTGACAAATGCACAGGCAAATAACAGGACTTCCCCAACAACTCCCCACTCAACCTTCCTGTTCCCCCATGACCTACTCTCTCCTCCTCTTCTCCCCCTCTCTTATTCCCAGCTCCCCCTCTCCCCCTCCCTCACCCCTCGCCGTGTTCCCAATCTGTTCAAAAAATCTTGCCTCATTCCTCTTCTCTTGGGTACCATGCATATCTATCTTAGGTTCTTTCCTGTTTCCCAGACTCTCTGTCATTGGAAGTGCAGACTGGCACTATCTTAATCCATGTCTAAAATCCATATGTGAGTGAGTACATACCATGTTTGTCTTTTTGTGACTGGGTTACCTCACTCAGGATGGTTTCTTCTAGTGCCATCCATTTACCTACGAATTTCAAGATTCCATTTTTTTCTTTTAAGACTCAAAGTTCTTGATATACAGGTTTTTCACTTTTTGGTTAACATTATCTCCACATATTTGATGCTGTTTATGGCTATTGTAAAGGGTGATGTTCCTCTGATTTCTTTTTCAGCCACTTCATCATCTGTATATAATAGGGCCACTGATTTTTTTGAGTTAACCTTGTATCCTGCCACTTTGCTGAAGGTGTTTATCATCTCTAGGTGTTCCCTTGCAGAGATTTTTGGGTCACTTATGTAAACTATCATATCATCTGCAAATAGTGAAAGCTTGACTACTTCTTTTCCTATTTGTATCCCCTTGATCTCCTTTTGGTGTCTAATTGCTCCAGCTAGAACTTCAAGTACAATATTGAAGAGATATGGAGAGAGTGGACAGCTTTGTCTTGTTCCTGATTTTAGAGGAATTGCGTTGAGTTTCTCTCCATTTAGTTTGATGTTAGCTGTTGGTTTACTGTATATTGCTTTTATGATGTTCAGGTATGTTCTTGTTATCCCTGATCTCTCTAGGACCTTTATCTTTAAGGGGTGCTGGATTTTGTCAAAGGATTTTTCAGCATCTAGTGAGATGATCATGTGGTTTTAATTTCACAGTTTGTTTATATGGTGGATTACATTGATAGATTTTCTAATGTTGAACCATCTCTGCATTCCTTGGATGAAGCCTACTTGATCATGGTTGATGATTTTTCTGATAATATTCTTGAATCTGGTTTGCTAGTATTTTATTGAGTATTTTTGCATCAATGTTCATGAGGCAGATTGGTCTATAGTTCTCTAGTTCTCTTAGTTGTGTCTTTGTGTGGCTTGGGTATCAAGGTAATTGTAGCCTTGTAAAAAGAGTTTGGCAGTGAGTCTCCTGCTTCTATTGTGTGGAATACTTTGAGGAGTATTGGAATTAGCTCTTATTTGAATTTCTGGTAGAAGTCTGCACTGAAGTCATCTGGGCCTGGGCTTATTTTGTTTGGGAGACTTTTGATGACTGCTTCTATTTCATTAAGGGTTATAGGTCTGTTTAGATTGTTTATCTGGCTTTGTCATGGAATATTTTGTTTTCTCCATCTATGGTAATTGAAAGCTTTGCTGGATATAGTAGTCTGGGCTGGCATCCTTGTTCTCTTAGCGTTTGTATCACATCTGTCCAGGATCTTTTGGCTTTCATAGTTTCCATTGTGAAGTCAGGTGTAATTTGGATAGATCTGCCTTTATGTTACTTGGCCTTTTTCTTTAGCTGCTCTTAATATTTTCTCTTTATTCTGTACGTTTGATGTTTTGATTATTATATGGTGAGGTGACTTCTTTTTCTGGTCCAGCCTATTTGGTGTTCTGTAAGATTCTTATATTTTCATAGGCATATCCTTCTTTAGGTTAGGGAAGTTTTCTTCTATGATTATGTTGGATATGTTTTCTGTACCTTTGAGCTGTATTTCTTCACCTTCTTCTATATTATTCTCAGGTTTGGCTTCTTCACAGTGTCCCATATTTCCTGGATATTTTGTGTTAGGATTTGTTGGTTTTGAAATTTTCTTTGGTTGACGACTGTATGTCCTCTAATGAGTCTTTAACACCTGAGATTCTCTC
>NW_024434160.1:0-3657 GCF_017639785.1 Mesocricetus auratus | reverse complement strand
CTCAGACAGTGTTGTAATGTTAGGTTTCAAGTAGATACACATGTATTTTCTCACACAGTGTTATCTCGTTAGTTTTCAATAATGCACATGTGTAGGATCTCACACAGCGTTGTTTCGATAGCTATCAAGAAGTTATTCATGTGGTTACTCACACAGTGTTTTATTGATTGTTTTCAAGAAGTATCACTTATAGATTCTCACACAGAGTCGTTTCGTTAGCTTTCAATGAATTACACATGTAGTTTCTTACACAGTGTTGTATCATTAGTCTTCAATAAAGTACACTAATAGATTCACACACAGTGTCGTGTCGTTAGGTTTCCTTTTTTTGGTTTAATCGATACAGGGTTTCACTGTATTGTTTTGGAGGCTATCGCTCCAGCCAGGCCTCGAACTCACATAGAACCGCCTGCCTCTACCTCCCGGATGCTGGGATTAAAGGCGTGCACCACCACTGTCGTGTGCTTAGTTTTCAAGAAGTTATGCATGTAACTCCTCACACAGTGTTGTATTGATGGTTTTCAAGAGGTGTCTCTTAAGATTCGCATAGAGTGTTGTGTCTTCGTTTTCCATAAGATACACATGTAGTTTCTCACACAGTGTTGTATCGATAGTTTCCAAGAAGTTACACATGTAGACTCTCACACAGTGTTGTATCATTAGTTTTCAAGAAGTTACATGTGCAGTTTCTGACAAAGTGTTGTATCCTTAGTTATCAAGAAGTTACATATGTACTTTCTCACACAGTGTTGTATCATTAGTATTCACGACCTTCCACATGCAGTTTCTTACACAGTGTTGTATCATTAGTTTCAAGAAGTTACGCTTATTGCTTCTCACACAGTATTGTATCATTAGTTTTCAAGAAATTACGCATGTAGTTTCTCACTCAGTGTGATAGTTTACAATAAGTTACTAGTGTAGATTCTCACACTGTGTTGTATCTTTAATTTTCATGAAGTTACATGTGTAGATACTTATACAGTGTTGTATCTTTAGTTTTCAATAAGTTACACCTATACATTCTCACACAGCATTGTGTCATTAGTTTTCAATAAGGTACATGGTAGGCTCTCACACAATGCTTTATCCCTAGTTTTCAAGGAGTTACGCTTTAGATTCTCACACAGTATTGTTTCGATAGTTATCAATAAGGTACTCGTGTAGAATCTCGCACAGGGTGTATCCTTAGTTTTCATTAAAGTACACGTGTAGAATCTCACACATCGTTGTAACCGTTAATTTTCAATAAGGTGCAAATGTAGATTCTCACACAGCATTGTATCATTCATTTTCAAAATGGTAAATGTATAGATTCTCACACAGTGTTGTACAATAAGTTTTCAAGCCATTACACGTGTAGATTTTCACGCAGTATTTTATCGTTAATTTTCAACAAGTTTCACGTGTAGATTCTCACACAGTGTTGAAACCTTTGTTTTCAAAAAGTTACACGTGTAGATTCTCACACAGTTTTGTATTATTAGTTTTCCAGAATTTACTAATATAGTTTCTCACAGAGTTATTTCATAAGTTTTCAAGAAGTTATGCATTCAGTTTAGTACACAGAGCTGTATCATTATATTTCAAGAATTTAAGTAGATACATTCTCACACTGTGTTGTATCTTTAGTTTTCAAGATGGTACATATATCGATTTTCACATACTGTTGTATCCTCAGTTTTCAAGAAGTTATGAATTCAGTTAAGAACTCAATGTTGCATCATTAGTTATCAAGAAGTTACAGGTGTAGATTCTCAGATAGTGTTGTGTCATTTATTTTCAAGGTGTTGCATATATATATTCAAACACAGTGTTGTATCATTACTTTTCAATAAGATACAAGTATAGATTCACAGACAGTGTTGTCTCGTTAGTTTTCAAGTACTTACATATTTAGTTTCTCACACAGTATTGTATCGTTAGTTTTCAATAATTTGTATGTGTAGATTTCAAAACAGTGTTGTATTGTTAGTTTTCAAGGATTTACCCATGTATTATCTCAAGACAGTGATGTATCCTTAGTATACAAGAAGTTACACATACAGATATTCATACAGTGATGTAACATTAGTTTTCAATATGTTACACGTGAAGATTCTCACATAGTTTTGTATCTTTAATTTTCAATAAGTTACACGTGTACGTGTAGATTCTCAAACAGTGTTTTGCCCTTTATTTTCAAGAAGTTATGCATGTAGATTCAAGCACAGTTTTGTAGCGTTTCTCTTCAATAAGATACTCTTGTAGATTCTCAGACAGTGTTGAATAGTTAGTTTTCATAATTTACACGTGTAGATTCTCAGACAGTGTTATAACGTTAATTTTCATTAAGTTACACGTGTAGATTCTCAAACAGTGTTGTATTGTTTGCCAGAAGTTACTAATGTATTTTCTCACAGAGTTATTTCATTTGTCTTCAAGAAGTTATGCATTTAGTTTAGAACCCAGAGTTGTATTTTTAGACTTCAAGAACTTATGTAGATAGATTCTCACACACTGTTGTATTGTTAGTTTTCAAGGAGTTATGAATTCAGTTTAGAACTCAGTGTTGTATTGTTAGTTGTCAAGCTGTTACGCTTATAGATTCAAAACACAGTGTTGTATCGTTAGTTTTGAGGAAGTTACACGTGTAGATTCTCAGACAGGGTTGTGTCACTTATTTTCAAGAAATTGCTCATATAGATTCAAACACACTGTTGTATCGTTACTTTTCAATAAGATACACGTGTAGATTCTCAGACAGCGTTTTATCCTTAGGTTTCAAGTAGTTTCACATGAAGTTTCTCACACAGTGTTGGCTCATTAGTTTTCATGTACTTATACATTTAATTACTCACACAGAACTATATCGTTAGTTTTCAATAAGTTGCACTTGTATATATTGAGACAGTGTTGTATTAATAGTTTTCAAGGAATTACCCGGGTAGAATCTCAAAACTGTGTTGTATCCTTAATATTCAAGAATTTATGCTGATGGATTCTCACACAGAGTTGTACCATTAGTTTTTAATTTGTTACACATGTAGATTCTCACATAGTATTGTATCTTTAATTTTCAATATGTTACACGTGTAGATTCTAAGTGTTGTGACCTTTATTTTCAAGAAGTTATGTATGTAGATTCAAACACAGAGTTGTACTGTTTCTTTTCAATAAGGTACATTTGTAGATTCTCAGACAGTGTTGTATCATTAAGTTTCAATAAGTTACACAGGTAGATTCTCCGACAGTATTGTATCGATAGTTTGCCAGAAATTACTAATGTAGTTTCTCACACAGAGTTATTTAGTTAGTTTTCAAGAAGTTATGCATTCAGTTTAGTACTCAGACTTGTGTCTTTAGATTTCAAGAAGTTACGTAGATAGAAGTTTTGCTTACAGATATTCACACAGTATTGTATCATTAGTTTTCAATAAGTTACACGTGTAGATTGTCACACAGTGTTGTATCATTAGTTTTCAAGAAATAACAAATGTAGTTTCTCATGGTGTTGTATCGATAGTTTCCAAGATGTTACAGGGATAGATACATACACAGTGTTGTATCTTTAGTTTTCAATAAGTTGCACGTGTAGGTTATCACAAAACGTTGTAGAGTTGGTTTTCAATAAGTTAATGTGTAGAATCCCACACAGTGTTGTGTCATTAGTTTTCA
>NW_024434159.1:0-31009 GCF_017639785.1 Mesocricetus auratus | reverse complement strand
CAAACTATATAACACTTTATGAGAATCTACGTACTTAGCTTCATGAAAACTAACAAAACAACACAGTATGAGAAATTAAGTGCTTAACTTCTTCAAAAGTAACGATATAATATTGGGTGAGAATCTAAGTGCTTAACTTTATGAAAACTAACGATACAACACTGTGTGTGACACTATGTGCTTAACTACTTCAAAACTAAGGATACTACACTGTGTGTGAAACTACATGCTGAACTTCATGAAACCTACCGGTACAACACTTTGAGTGAAACCTTGTGCTTAACTTCATGAAAAGTTACTGTATAAAACTGTAGGAGGATCTACATGCTTAACTTCATGAAAACTAACGATACAACACACGATGTGGAAATAAGTGCTTAACTTCTTCAAAAGTAACGATACAACACTGTGTGTGAAACTATGTGCTCAACTTCATGAAATATAACTATATAACGATGTATGAGAATCTCCTTACTTAGCTTCATGAAAACTAACGATACAACACAGGATGTTGAACTAAGTGCTAAACTTCTTCAAAAGTAACGATACAACACTGTGTGAAAGTATGTGCTTAACTTCATGAAATCTAACTATATAACACTGTCTGAGAAACTACATACTTAACTTCATGAAAACTAACGATACAACACAGTATGAGGACTAAGTGCTAAACTTCTTCAAAAGTAACTATAAAACAGTGTGTGTGAAAGTATGTGCTTAACGTTATGAAATCTAACTATATAACACTGTAAGAGAAACTCCGTGTTTAGCGCCATGAAACCTAACGATACAATGCTTAACTTCCACAAAATTAACGATACAAAACTATGTGTGAAACTACGTGCTTAACTTCTTCAAAACTAACGATACAAAACTGTGTGTGAAACTACTTGCTTAACTTCATGAAATTTATCTGTACAACACTTTGAGTGAAACTATGTGCTGAACTTCATGAAAACTTATGATGCAACACTGTGTGTAAAACTATGTGCTTAAATTCATGAAAACTTACTATATAAAACTGTAGGAGAATCTACATGCTTAACTTCATGAAAACTAACGATACAACACAATATGTGGAAATAAGTGCTTAACTTCTTCAACAGTAACGATACAACATTGTGTGAGAAACTGCGTGCTTAACTTCATGAAATCTAACTATATAACACTGTCTTAGAAAGTACATACTTAACTTCATGAAAACTAACGATACAACTCAGTATGTGGAACTAAGTGCTAAACTTCTTCAAAAGTTACTATACAACACTGTGTGAAAGTATGTGCTTAACTTCATAAAATCTAAGTATATAACACTGTATGAGAATCTACGTATTTGGCTTCATGAAAACTAACAATACAACACAGTATGTGAAACTAAGTGCTTAACTTCTTCAAAACTAACGATATAATATTGTGGGAGAATCTACGTGCTTAACTTTTTGACAACTAACGATACAACACTGTGTGTAAGACTATGTGCTTAAATACTTCAAAACTAACGAAACAACACTGTGTGTGAAACTACATGATGAACTTCATGAAACCTACCGGTACAACACTTTGAGTAAAACCATGTGCTTAACTTCATGAAAACTTACTACATAAAACAGTAGGAGAATCTACAGGCTTAAGTTCATGAAAACTAACGATACAACACACTATGTGGAAATAAGTGCTTAACTTCTCCAAAAGTAACGATACAACACTGTGTGTGAAAACATGTTCTTAACTTCATGAAATCTAACTATATAACACTGTTTGAGAAACCACATACTTAGATTCATGAAAACTAACGATACAACACAGTATATGAAACTATTTGCTAAACTTTTTCAAATCTAACGATATAATATTGGGTGAGAATCTACGTGCTTAACTTTATGAAAACTAACGATACAACACTGATTGTGAGACTATTTGCTTAACGTCTTCAAAACTAACGATACAACACTGTGTGTGAAAATACATGCTGAACTTCATGAAAACTACCGGTACAAAACTTTGAGTGAAACTATGTGCTGAACTTCATGAAAATTTATCATGCAACTCTGTGTGTAAAAGTATGTGCTTTAGTTCATGTAAAGATACTCTATAACACTGTAGGAGAATCTACATGCTAAACTTCATGAAAACTAACGATACAACACTCTATGTGGAAATAAGTGCTTAACTTCTTCAAAAGTAACTATACAACACGGTGTGTGAAAGTATGTGCTTAACTTCATGATATCTAACTATGTAATACTGTATAGAAACTACGTGCTTAGCTTCATGAAAACTAGCGATACAACACAGTATGTGAAAATAAGTGCTTAACTTCTTCAAACTAACAATATAATATTGGTTGAGAATCTACGTGCTTAACTTTATGAAAACTAACGGTACAACACTGTTTGTGATACTATGTGCTTAACTTCTTCAAAACTAACGGTACAACACTGTGTGTGAGACTATGTGCTTATCTTCTTCAAAACTAACGATACAACACTGTCTGTGAAAATACATGCTGAACTTCATGAAAACTACCGGTACAACACTTTGAGTGAAACCATGTGCTTAACTTCATGAAAACTTACTATATAACACTGTAGGAGAATCTACATGCTTAACTTCTTGAAAACTAACGATACAACACAGTATGTGGAAATAAGTGCTTAACTTCTTCAACAATAACGATACAAAATTGTGTGAGGATCTGAGTGCTTAACTTCATGAAATCTAAGTATATAACACTGAGAAACTACAAACTTTACTTCATGAAAACTAACGATACAACACAGTATGTGGAACTAAGTGCTAAACTTATTCAAATGTAACTGTACAACACTGTGTGTGAAAGTATGTGCTTAACTTCGTGAAATCTAACTATATAACACTGTAAGAGAAACTACGTGCTTAGCTTCAGGAAAACTAACGATACGACACAGTATGTGAAACTAAGTGCTTAACTTCTTCAAAACTAACGGTACAACACTGTGTGGGAGACTATGTGCTTAAATTTTTCGAACTAACAATACAACACTGTGTGTGAAACTACATGCTGAACTTCATGAAAAGTACCGGTACAACACTCTGAGTGAAACCATGTGCTTAACTTCATGAAAACTTACTATATAACACTGTAGGAGAATATGCATGCTTAACTTCATGAAAACGAACGATACAACACAGTATGTGGAAATAAGTGCTAAACTTCTTCAAAAGTAACGATACAACACTGTGTTTGAAAATATGTGCTGAACTTAATGAAAACTAACAATATAACACTGTATGAGAAAATCCGTACTTACCTACATGAAAACTAATGATACAACACAGTATGTGAAAATAAGTGCTTAACTTCTTCAAAACTAACGATACAAAACTGTGTGTGAAACTACGTGCTTAACTTCTTCAAAACTAACGATACAACACTGTGTGTGAAACTACTTGCTTAACTTCATGAAATCTACCGGTACAACAATTTTTGTGAAACTATGTGCTTAACTTCACGAAAACTTATGATGCAACTCTATGTGTAAAACTATGTGCTTAACGTCATGAAAACTTACTATATAACACTGTAGGAGAATCTATATGCTTAACTTCTTGTAAACTAACGATACAACACAGTATGTGGAAATAAGTGCTAAACTTCTTCAAAATTAACGAAACAACAACAACACTGTATGTGAAAATATGTGCTCAACATCATGAAATCTAACTATATAACATTCTATGAGAATCTACGTACTTAGCTTCAAGAAAACTAATGATACAACACAGTATGTGAAACTAAGTGCTTAACTTCTTCAAAACTAAAGATAAAACAGTGTGTGAAACTACTTGCTTAACTTCTTGAAATCTACCGGTACAACACTTTGAGTGAAACTATGTGCTTAACTTCATGAAAACTTACTATATAACACTGTAGGAGAATCTACATGCTTAACTTCATGAAAAATTACGATACAACACAGTATGTGGAAATAAGTGATTTACTTCTTCAAAAGTAACAATACAACATTGTGTGTGAAACTACTTGCTTACCTTCTTGAGGGCTACTGGTACAACACTTTGACTGAAACTATGTGCTTAACTTCATGAAAACTCATGACGCAAGTCTGTGTGTAAAACTATGTGCTTACCTTCATGAAAACTTACTATATAACACTGTAGGAGAATCTAAATGCTTAACGTCATGAAAACTAAGGATACAACACAGTATGTGGAAATAAGTGCTAAACTTCTTCAAAAGTAACGATCAACACTGTATGGGAAATTATGTGCTCAACTTCATGAAATCTAACTATATAACACTCTATGCGAATCTACGTATTTAGCTTCATGAAAACTAATGATACAACACAGTATGTGAAACAAAGTGCTTAACTTCTTCAAAATTAACTATACAAAACTGTGTGTGAAACTACGTGCTTAACTTCTTCAAAACTAACGAAACAACACTGTGTGTGAAACTACTTGCTTAACTTCTTGAAGTCTACCGGTACAACACTTTGAGTGAAACTATGTCCTTATCTTCCTGAAAACATACGATGCAAGTCTGTGTGTAAAACTATGTGCTTAACTTCATGAAAACTTACTATATAACACTGTAGGAGAATCTACATGCTTAACTTCTTGAAAACTAAAGATACAACACAGTATGTGGAAATACGTGCAAAACTTCTTCAAAAGTAACGATCCAACACTGTATGTGAAACTATGTGCTCAACTTCATGAATTCTAACTATATACCACTCTATGAGAATCTACGTACTAGCTTCATGAAAACTAACGATACAACACAGTGTGTGGAACTAAGTGCTTAACTTCTTCAAAACTAACGATACAAAACTGTGTGTGAAACTACGTGCTTAACTTCTTCAAAACTAACGAAACAACACTGTGTGTGAAACTACTTGCTTACCCTCTTGAAGTCTACCGGTACAATACTTTGACTGAAACTATGTGCTTAACTTCATGAAAACTCATGATGCAAGTCTGTGTGTAAAACTATGTGCTTACATTCATGAAAACTTACTATATAACACTGTAGGAGAATCTACATGCTTAACGTCATGAAAACTAACGATACAACACAGTATGTGGAAATAAGTGCTAAACTTCTTCAAAAGTAACGATCCAACACTGTGTGTGAAAATATGTGCTCAACTTCATGAAATCTAACTATATAACACTATTTGAGAAACTACATACTTAGATTCATGAAAACTAACGATACAACACAGTATATGAAACTAGTTGCTAAACTTCCTCAAAAGTAACGATCCAACACTGTGTGTGAAAATATGTGCTGAACTTAATGAAAACTTACCATATAACACTGTATGAGAATCTACATACTTAGCTTCCTGAAAACTAACGATACAACACAGTATGTGAAACTAAGTGCTTAACATCTTCAAAATTAACGATACAAAACTGTGTGTGAAACTACGTGCTTAAATTCTTAAAAAACTAAATAGAAAACTGTTTCTGAAACTACTTGCTTAACTTCTTGAAGTCTCCCGGTACAACACTTTGAGTGAAACTATGTGCTTAACTTCATGAAAACTTACTATATAACACTGTAGGAGAATCTACATGCTTACCTTCATCAAAAATATCTATACAACTCAGTCTGTGGAAATAAGTGCTAAACTTCTTTAAAAGAAAAGATCCAACACTGTATTTGAAACTATGTGCTCAAATTCATGAAAACTAACTATGTAACACTGTATGAGAATATATGTACTTACCTTCATGAAAACTAACGATACAACACGTTATGTGGACCTAAGTGCTTAACTTCTTCAAAACTAATGATACAATATTGGGTGAGAATGTACGTGCTTAACATTATGAAAACTAACATACAACACTGTGTGGGAGAGTATGTGCTTAACTTCTTCTAACTAACGATACAAGACTGTGCGTGAAACTACATGCTGAACTTCATGAAAACTACCTGTACAACACTTTGAGTGAAAAAATTTGCGAAACTTCATGAAAACTTACTATATAAAACTGTAGGAGAATCTATATGCTTAACTTCATGAAAACTAACGATACAACACAGTATGTGGAAATAAGTGCTAAACTCCTTCAAAAGTAATAATACAACACTGTGTTTAAAAATATGTGCTGAACTTAATGAAAACTAACCTTATAACACTGTATAAGAAAATATGTACTTAGCTAACCTGAAAACTAACGATACAACACAGTATGTGAAACTAAGTGCTTAAATTCTTTAAAACTAACGATACAACACTGTGGGTGAAACTACGTGCTTAATTTCTTCAAAAGTAACGATACAACACTGTTTGTGAAACTACTTGCTTAACTTCATGAAATCTACCGGTACAACACTTTGAGTGAAACTATGTGCTTAACTTCATGAAAACTTATGATGCAACTCTGTGTTTAAAACTATGTGCTTAACTTCATGAAAACTAACAATACAACACAGTATTTGGAAATAAGTGCTAAACTTCTTAAAAAGTAACGATCCAACACTGTATGTGAAACTATGTGCTCAACTTCATGAAATCTAACTATATAACACTCTATGAGGATCTACGTACTTAGCTTCATGAACACTAACGATACAACACAGTATGTGAAACTAAGTGCTTAACTTCTTCAAAACTAACGATACAAAACTATGTGTGAAACTACGAACTCACTTTCTTCAAAAGTAACGATACAACACTGTGTGTGAAACTACTTGCTTAACTTCTAGAAATCTACCGGTACAACCCTTTTAGTGAAACTATGTGCTTAACTTCATGAAAACTTACTATATAACACAGTAGGAGAATCTACATGCTTAACCTCATGAAAACTAACTATACAACACAGTATGTGGAAATAAGTGCTAAACTTCTTTAAAAGAAAAGATCCAACACTGTATTTGAAACTATGTGCTCAATTTCATGAAAACAAACTATATAACACTCTATGAGAATCTTCGTAATTAGCTTCATGAAAACTAACGATACAACACAGTATGTGAAACAAAGTGCTTAACTTCTTTAAAAGTAACTATATAATATTGGGTGAGAATGTACATGCTTAACATTATGAAAACTAACGATACAACACTTTGTGTGTGACTATGTGCTTAACATCTTCAAAGCTAACTATACAACACTTTGTGTGAAACAACATGCTGAACTTCATGAAAACTACCGGTACAACACTTTGAATGAAACCATATGCTTATCTTCCTAAAAACTTACTATATAAAACTGTAGGAGAATCTACATGATTAACTTCATGAATACTAACGAGACAACAAGTATGTGGAAATATGTGCTAAACTTCTTCAAAATAACGATCCAACACTGTGTGTGAAACTATGTGCTCAACTTCATGAAATCTAACTATATAACACTGCATGAGAATCTACGTTCTTAGCTTCATGAAAACTAACGATACAACACTTTATGTGGAACTAAGTGCTTAACTTCTTCAAAACTAACGATATAATATTGGGTGAGAATGTACGTGCTTAACTTTATGAAAACTAACGAAACAACACTGTGTGTGAGTCTATGTGTTTAAATTCTTCGAACTAAGAATGCAACACTGTGTGTGAAACTACATGCTGAACTTCATGAAAACTACCTGTACAACACTTTGAGTGAAACCATGTGCTTATCTTCATTAAAACTTACTACTAGGAACTGTAGGAGAATCTACATGCTTAACTTCATGAAAACTAACGATACAACACAGTATGTGGAAACAAGTGCTAAACTTCTTCAAAAGTAACAATACAACACTGTGTTTGAAAATATGTGCTGACTTAATGAAAACTAACCATATAACAGTGTATGAGAAAATACGTACTTAGCTACATGAAAACTAACGATACAACACAGTATGTGAAATTAAGTTCTTAACTTCTTCAAAACTAACGATACAACACTGTCTGTGAAACTACGTGCTTAACTTCTTCAAAACTAACGATACAACACTGTGTGTGAAACTACTTGCTTAACTTCATGAAATCTACCTGTACAACACTTGAGTGAAACTATGTGCTTAAATTCATGAAAACTTATGATGCAACTCTGTGTGTAAAACTATGTGCTTAACTTCATGAAAACTTAACTATGTAACACTGTAGGAGAATCTACATGCTTAACTTCATGAAAACTAACGATACAACACAGTATGTGGAAATAAGTGCTAAACTTCTTCAAAAGTAACGATCCAACACTGTATGTGAAACTATGTGCTCCACTTCATGAAATCTAACTATATAACACTCTATGAGAATCTACGTACTTAGCTTCATGAAAACCAACGATACAACACACTATGTGAAACTAAGTGCTTAACTTCTTCAAAATTAACGATACAAAACTGTGTGTGAAACTACCTGCTTAACTTCTTCAAAACTAACGATAAAACACTGTTTGTGAAACTACTTGCTTAACTTCTTGAAGTCTACCGGTACAACACTTTGAGTGAAACTATGTGCTTAACTTCATGAAAACTTATGATGCCAGTCTGTGTGTAAATCTATGTGCTTACATTCATGAAAACTTACTATATAACACTGTAGGTGAATCTGCATGCTTAACTTCATGAAAACTAATGATACAACACAGTAGTGGAAATAAGTGCTAAACTTCTTGAATAGTAACGATCCAACACTGTATGGGAAACTATGTGCTCAACTTCATGAAATCTAACTATATAACACTCTATGAGAATTACGTACTTAGCTTCATGAAAACTAACGATACAACACAGTATGTGAAACTAAGTGCTTAACTTCTTCAAAATTAACGATACAAACCTGTGTGTGAAACTACTTGCTTAACTTCTTGAAATCTACAGGTACAACATTTTGAGTGAAACTATGTGCTTAACTTCATGAAAACTTACTATATAACACTGTAGGAGAATCTACATGCTTAACTTCATGAAAAATTACGATACAACACAGTATGTGGAAATAAGTGCCTAACTTCTTCAAAAGTAAAAATACAACACTGTGTGTGAAAACATGTGCTTAACTTCATGAAATCTATCTATATAACACTGTTTGCGAAACTACATACTTAGCTTCATGAAAACAAACGATACAACACAGTATGTGGAACTAGGTGCTAATCTTCTTCAAAAGCAACGATACAACACAGTGTTTAAAAATATGTGCTTAACTTAATGAAAACTAACTAGATAACACTGTATGAGGAAATACGTACTTAGCTACATGAAAACTAACGATACAACACAATATGTGAAACTAACTGCTTAACTTCTGCAAAACTAACGATACAAAACTGTGTGTGAAACTACTTGCTTAACTTCATGAAATCTACCGGTAAAACACCTTGAATGAAACTATGTGCTTAACTTCATGAAAACTTATGATGCAACTCTGTGTGTAAAACTATATGCTTAACTTCATGAAAACTTACTATATAAAACTCTAGAGAATCAACATGCTTAGGTTCATGAAAACTAACGATACAACACAGTATGTCGAAATAAGTGCTTAACATCTTCAACACTAACGACACAACACTGTGTGTGAAAACATGTGCTTAACTTCATGAAATGTAACTATATAACACTGTTTGAGAAACTACATACTTAGCTTCATGAAAACTAACGATACAACACAGTATGTGAAACCAAGTGCTTAACTTCTTCAAAACTAACGATATAATATTGGGTGAGGATCTACGTGCTTAACTAAATGAAAACTAATGATACACCACTGTGTGTGAGATTATGTGCTTAACTTCCTCGAAACTAATGATACAACACTGTGTGTGAAACTACTTGGTGAACTTCTTGAAATCTACCGGTACACCACTTTGAGTGAAACTATGTGCTTAACTTCATGAAAACTTACTATATAACACAGTAGGAGAATCTACATGCTTAACCTCATGAAAACTAACTATACAACACAGTATGTGGAAATAAGTGCTAAACTTCTTTAAAAGAAATGATCCAACACTGTATTTGAAACTATGTGCTCAATTTCATGAAAACAAACTATATAACACCCTATGAGAATCTACGTAATTAGCTTCATGAAAACTAACGATACAACACAGTATGTGAAACTAAGTGCTTAACTTCTTTAAAAGTAACTATATAATATTGGGTGAGAATGTACATGCTTAACATTATGAAAACTAACGATACAACACTTTGTGTGTGACTATGTGCTTAACATCTTCAAAACTAACTATACAACACTGTGTGTGATACAACATGCTGATCTTCATGAAAACTACCGGTACAACACTTTGAGTGAAACCATATGCTTATCTTCCTTAAAACTTACTATATAAAACTGTAGGAGAATCTACATGCTTAACTTCATGAATACTAACGAGACAACAATTATGTGGAAATATGTGCTAAACTTCTTCAAAAGTAACGATCCAACACTGTGTGTGAAACTATGTGCTCAACTTCATGAAATTTAACTATATAACACTCTATGAGAATCTACGTTCTTAACTTCATGAAAACTAACGATACAACACTTTATGTGGAACTAAGTGCTTAACTTCTTCAAAACTAACGATATAATATTGGGTGAGAATGTACGTGCTTAACTTTATGAAAACTAACGAAACAACACTGTGTGTGAGACTATGTGTTTAAATTCTTCGAACTAACAATACAACACTGTGTGTGAAACTACATGCTGAACTTCATGAAAACTATCTGTACAACACTTTGATTGAAACCATGTGCTTATCTTCATTAAAACTTACTACATAAAACTGTAGGAGAATCTACATGCTTAACTTCATGAAAACTAACGATACAACACAGTATGTGGAAACAAGTGCTAAACTTCTTCAAAAGTAACAATACAACACTGTGTTTGAAAATATGTGCTGACTTAATGAAAACTAACCATATAACAGTGTATGAGAAAATACGTACTTAGCTACATGAAAACTAACGATACAACACAGTATGTGAAACTAAGTTCTTAACTTCTTCAAAACTAACGATACAAAACTGTGTGTGAAACTACGTGCTTAACTTCGTCAAAACTAACGATACAACACTGTATGTGAAACTACTTGCTTAACTGCATGAAATCTACCGGTACAACACTTGAGTGAAACTATGTGCTTAAATTCATGAAAACTTATGATGCAACTCTGTGTGTAAAACTATGTGCTTAACTTCATGAAAACTTAACTATATAACACTGTAGGAGAATCTACATGCTTAACTTCATGAAAACTAACGATACAACACAGTATGTGGAAATAAGTGCTAAACTTCTTCAAAAGTAACGATCCAACACTGTATGTGAAACTATGTGCTCCACTTCATGAAATCTAACTATATAACACTCTATGAGAATCTACGTACTTAGCTTCATGAAAACTAACGATACAACACAGTATGTGAAACTAAGTGCTTAACTTCTTCAAAATTAACGATACCAACCTGTGTGTGAAACTACGTGCTTAACTTCTTCAAAACTAAAGATACAACAGTGTGTGTGAAACTACTTGCTTAACTTCTTGAAATCTACAGGTACAACATTTTGAGTGAAACTATGTGCTTAACTTCATGAAAACTTACTATATAACACTGTAGGAGAATCTACATGCTTAACTTCATGAAAAATTACGATACAACACAGTATGTGGAAATATGTGCTTAACTTCTTCAAAAGTAAAAATACAACACTGTGTGTGAAAACATGTGCTTAACTTCATGAAATCTATCTATATAACACTGTTTGTGAAACTACATACTTAGCTTCATGAAAACTAACGATACAACACAATATGTGGAACTAGGTGTTAATCTTCTTCAAAAGCAACGATACAACACAGTGTTTGAAAATATGTGCTTAACTTAATGAAAACTAACTATATAACACTGTATGAGGAAATACGTACTTAGCTACATTAAAACTAACGATACAACACAATGTGTGAAACTAACTGCTTAACTTCTGCAAAACTAACGATACAAAACTGTGTGTGAAACTACTTGCTTAACTTCATGAAATCTACCAGTAAAACACCTTGAATGAAACTATGTGCTTAACTTCATGAAAACTTATGATGCAACTCTGTGTGTAAAACCATATACTTAACTTCATGAAAACTTACTATATAAAACTCTAGAGAATCAACATGCTTAGGTTCATGAAAACTAACGATACAACAGAGTATGTGGAAATAAGTGCTAAACTTCTTCAAAAGTAACAATACAACACTGTGTTTGAAAATATGTGCTGACTTAATGAAAACTAATTATATAACACTGTATGAGAAAATACGTACTTAGCTACATGAAAACTAACGATACAACACAGTATGTGAAACTAAGTTCTTAACTTCTTCAAAACTAACGATACAAAACTGTGTGTGAAACTACTTGCTTAACGTCATGAAATCTACCGGTAAAACACCTTGAATGAAACTATGTGCTTAACTTCATGAAAACTTATGATGCAACTCTGTGTGTAAAACTATATGCTTAACTTCATGAAAACTTACTATATAAAACTCTAGAGAATCAACATGCTTAGGTTCATGAAAACTAACGATACAACACAGTATGTCGAAATAAGTGCTTAACATCTTCAAAACTAACGACACAACACTATGTGTGAAAACATGTGCTTAACTTCATGAAATGTAACTATATAACACTGTTTGAGAAACTATATACTTAGCTTCATGAAAACTTACGATACAACACAGTATGTGAAACCAAGTGCTTAACTTCTTCAAAACTAACGATATAATATTGGGTGAGGATCTACGTGCTTAACTAAATGAAAACTAATGATACACCACTGTGTGTGAGATTATGTGCTTAACTTCCTCGAAACTAATGATACAACACTGTGTGTGAAACTACTTGGTGAACTTCTTGAAATCTACCGGTACACCACTTTGAGTGAAACTATGTGCTTAACTTCACGAAAACTTACTATATAACACAGTAGGAGAATCTACATGCTTAACCTCATGAAAACTAACTATACAACACAGTATGTGGAAATAAGTGCTAAACTTCTTTAAAAGAAATGATCCAACACTGTATTTGAAACTATGTGCTCAATTTCATGAAAACAAACTATATAACACTCTATGAGAATCTACGTAATTAGCTTCATGAAAACTAACGATACAACACAGTATGTGAAACTAAGTGCTTAACTTCTTTAAAAGTAACTATATAATATTGGGTGAGAAAGTACATGCTTAACATTATGAAAACTAACGATACAACACTTTGTGTGTGACTATGTGCTTAACATCTTTAAAACTAACTATACAACACTGTGTGTGATACAACATGCTGATCTTCATGAAAACTACCGGTACAACACTTTGAGTGAAACCATATGCTTATCTTCCTTAAAACTTACTATATAAAACTGTAGGAGAATCTACATGCTTAACTTCATGAATACTAACGAGACAACAAGTATGTGGAAATATGTGCTAAACTTCTTCAAAAGTAACGATCCAACACTGTGTGTGAAACTATGTGCTCAACTTCATGAAATCTAACTATATAACACTCTATGAGAATCTACGTTCTTAACTTCATGAAAACTAACGATACAACACTTTATGTGGAACTAAGTGCTTAACTTCTTCAAAACTAACGATATAATATTGGGTGAGAATGTACGTGCTTAACTTTATGAAACCTAACAAAAAAACACTGTGTGGGAGACTATGTGTTTAAGTTCTTCGAACTAACAATACAACACTGTGTGTGAAACTACATGCTGAACTTCATGAAAACTACCTGTACAACACTTTGATTGAAACCATGTGCTTATCTTCATTAAAATTTCTACATAAAACTGTAGGAGAATCTACATGCTTAACTTCATGAAAACTAACGATACAACACAGTATGTGGAAATAAGTGCTAAACTTCTTCAAAAGTAACAATACAACACTGTGTTTGAAAATATGTGCTGACTTAATGAAAACTAACCATATAACAGTGTATGAGAAAATACGTACTTAGCTACATGAAAACTAACGATACAACACAATATGTGAAACTAAGTTCTTAACTTCTTCAAAACTAACGATACAAAACTGTGTGTGAAACTACTTGCTTAACTTCATGAAATCTTCCGGTAAAACACCTTGAATGAAACTATGTGCTTAACTTCATGAAAACTTATGATGCAACTCTGTGTGTAAAACTATATGCTTACCTTCATGAAAACTTACTATATAAAACTCTAGAGAATCAACATGCTTAGGTTCATGAAAACTAACGATACAACACAGTATGTCGAAATAAGTGCTTAACATCTTCAAAACTAACGACACAACACTATGTGTGAAAACATGTGCTTAACTTCATGAAATGTAACTATATAACACTGTTTGAGAAACTATATACTTAGCTTCATGAAAACTTACGATACAACACAGTATGTGAAACCAAGTGCTTAACTTCTTCAAAACTAACGATATAATATTGGGTGAGGATCTACGTGCTTAACTAAATGAAAACTAATGATACAACACTGTGTGTGAGATTATGTGCTTAACTTCCTCGAAACTAATGATACAACACTGTGTGTGAAACTACTTGGTGAACTTCTTGAAATCTACCGGTACACCACTTTGAGTGAAACTATGTACTTAACTTCATGAAAACTTACTATATAAAACTGTAGGGCAATCTACATGCTTAACTTCATGAAAACTAGAGATACAACACAGTATGTGGAAATAAGTGCTTATCTTCTTCAGCATTAACGATACAACACTGTGCGTGAAAATATGTGCTTAGCTTCATGAAATCTAACTATGTAACACTGTATGAGAAACTACATACTTAACTTCATGAAAACTAACGATACAACACAGTATGTGGAACTAAGTGCTAAACTTCTTCAAAAGTAAGTTTACAACACTGTGTTTGAAAATATGTGCTTAATGAAAACTAACTATATAAAACTGTATGAGAAAATACGTACTTAGCTACATGAAAACTAACGATACAACACAGTATGTGGCACTAAGTGCTTAACTTCTTCAAAAATAACTATACAACACTGTGTGTGAAAGTATGTGCTTAACTTCATGAAATCTGACTATATAACACTGTATGAGAAACTACGTACTAACTATATAAAACTGTATGAGAAAATACGTACTTACCTTCATGAAAACTAACGATACAACACAGTATGTGGAAATAAGTGCTAAACTTCTTCAAAAGTAACGATATAATATTGGGTGAGAATGTACATGCTTAACTTAATGAAAACTAATGATACAACACTTTGTGTGAGACTATGTGCTTAAATTCTTCGAACCTAACGATACAACACTGTGTGTGAAACTACCTGCTGAACTTCCTGAAAACTACCGGTACAACACTTTGAGTGAAACCATGTTCTTAACTTCATGAAAACTTACCATATAAAACTGTAGGAGGATCTACATGCTTAACTTCATGAAAACTAAAGTTACAACACAGTATGTGGAAATAAGTGCTTAACTTCTTCAACAGTATCGATACAACACTTTGTGTGAAAATATGTGCTTAACTTAATGAAAACTAATTATATAACACTGTATGAGGAAATACGTACTTAGCTACATGAAAACTAAGAATACAACACAATGTGTGAAACTAACTGCTTAACTTCTGCAAAACTAACGATACAAAACTGTGTGTGAAACTACTTGCTTAACTTCATGAAATCTACCGTTAAAACACCTTGAATGAAACTATGTGCTTAACTTCATGAAAACTTATGATGCAACTCTGTGTGTAAAACTATATGCTTAACTTCATGAAAACTTACCATATAAAACTCTAGAGAATCAACATGCTTAGGTTCATGAAAACTAACGATACAACACAGTATGTCGAAATAAGTGCTTAACATCTTCAAAACTAACGACACAACACTATGTGTGAAAACATGTGCTTAACTTCATGAAATGTAACTATATAACACTGTTTGAGAAACTACATACTTAGCTTCATGAAAACTTACGATACAACACAGTATGTGAAACCAAGTGCTTAACTTCTTCAAAACTAACGATATAATATTGGGTGAGGATCTACGTGCTTAACTAAATGAAAACTAATGATACTACACTGTGTGTGAGATTATGTGCTTAACTTCCTCGAAACTAATGATACAACACTGTGTGTGAAACTACTTGGTGAACTTCTTGAAATCTACCGGTACACCACTTTGAGTGAAACTATGTGCTTAACTTCATGAAAACTTACTATATAACACAGTAGGAGAATCTACATGCTTAACCTCATGAAAACTAACTATACAACACAGTATGTGGAAATAAGTGCTAAACTTCTTCAAAAGTAACAATACAACACTGTGTTTGAAAATATGTGCTGACTTAATGAAAACTAACCATATAACAGTGTAAGAGAAAATACGTAATTAGCTTCATGAAAACTAACGATACAACACAGTATGTGAAACTAAGTTCTTAACTTCTTCAAAACTAACGATACAAAACTGTGTGTGAAACTACTTGCTTAACTTCATGAAATCTACTGGTAAAACACCTTGAATGAAACTATGTGCTTAACTTCATGAAAACTTATGATGCAACTCTGTGTGTAAAACTATATGCTTAACTTCATGAAAACTTACTATATAAAACTCTAGAGAATCAACATGCTTAGGTTCATGAAAACTAACGATACAACACAGTATGTCGAAATAAGTGCTTAACATCTTCAAAACTAACGACACAACACTATGTGTGAAAACATGTGCTTAACTTCATGAAATGTAACTATATAACACTGTTTGAGAAACTACATACTTAGCTTCATGAAAACTTACGATACAACACAGTATGTGAAACCAAGTGCTTAACTTCTTCAAAACTAACGATATAATATTGGATGAGGATCTACGTGCTTAACTAAATGAAAACTAATGATACACCACTGTGTGTGAGATTATGTGCTTAACTTCCTCGAAACTAATGATACAACACTGTGTGTGAAACTACTTGGTGAACTTCTTGAAATCTACCGGTACACCACTTTGAGTGAAACTATGTACTTAACTTCATGAAAACTTACTATATAAAACTGTAGGGCAATCTACATGCTTAACTTCATGAAAACTAGAGATACAACACAGTATGTGGAAATAAGTGCTTATCTTCTTCAGCATTAACGATACAACACTGTGCGTGAAAATATGTGCTTAACTTCATGAAATCTAACTATGTAACACTGTATGAGAAACTACATACTTAACTTCATGAAAACTAACGATACAACACAGTATGTGGAACTAAGTGCTAAACTTCTTCAAAAGTAAGTTTACAACACTGTGTTTGAAAATATGTGCTTAATGAAAACTAACTATATAAAACTGTATGAGAAAATACGTACTTAGCTACATGAAAACTAACGATACAACACAGTATGTGGCACTAAGTGCTTAACTTCTTCAAAAATAACTATACAACACTGTGTGTGAAAGTATGTGCTTAACTTCATGAAATCTGACTATATAACACTGTATGAGAAACTACGTACTAACTATATAAAACTGTATGAGAAAATACGTACTTACCTTCATGAAAACTAACGATACAACACAGTATGTGGAAATAAGTGCTAAACTTCTTCAAAAGTAACGATATAATATTGGGTGAGAATGTACATGCTTAACTTAATGAAAACTAATGATACAACACTTTGTGTGAGACTATGTGCTTAAATTCTTCGAACCTAACGATACAACACTGTGTGTGAAACTACCTGCTGAACTTCCTGAAAACTACCGGTACAACACTTTGAGTGAAACCATGTTCTTAACTTCATGAAAACTTACCATATAAAACTGTAGGAGGATCTACATGCTTAACTTCATGAAAACTAAAGTTACAACACAGTATGTGGATCTAAGTGCTAAACTTCTTCAAAAGTAACGATACAACCCTGTTTTTGAAAATATGTGCTTAACTTAATGAAAACTAATTATATAACACTGTATGAGAAAATACCTACTTAGCTACATGAAAACTAACTATACAACACAGTATGTGAAACTAAGTGCTTAACTTCTCCAAAGCTAACGATACAACACTATGTGTGAAACTACGTGCTTAACTTCTTCAAAACTAACGATATAATATTGGGTGAGAATCTACATGCTTAACTTAATGAAACCTAACGATACAACACTGTGTGTGAGACTATGTGCTTAACTTGTTCAAAAACAACGATACAACACTGTGTGTGAAAATATGTGCTTAACTTATTGAAAACTAACTATATAACTCTGTATGAGAAAATACGTACTTAGCTACATGAAAACTAACGATACAACACTGTATGTGGAACTAAGTGCTAAACTTCTTCAAAAGTAACTATACAACACTGTGTGTGAAAGTATGTGCTTAACTTCATGAAATCTAACTATATAACACTGTATGAGAAACTACGTACTTAGCTTCATGAAAACTAACGATACAACACAGTATGTGGATATAAGTGCTAAACTTCTTCAAAAGTAATGATATAATACTGGGTGAGAATGTACATGCTTAACTTAATGAAAACTAATGATACAACACTTTGTGTGAGACTATGTGCTTAAATTCTTCGAAACTAACGATACAACACTGTGTGTGAAACTACATGCTGAACTTCATCAAAACTACCGGTACAACACTTTGAGTGAAACCATGTTCTTAACTTCATGAAAACTTACTATATAAAACTGTAGGAGGATCTACATGCTTTAATGAAAACTAAAGTTACAACACAGTATGTGGAAATAAGTGCTTAACTTCTTCAACAGTATCGATACAACACTGTGTGTGAAAATATGTGCTTAACTTCATGAAATCTAACTATGTAACACTGTGTGAGAAACTACATACTTAACTTCATGAAAACTAACGATACAACACAGTATGTGGAACTAAGTGCTAAACTTCTTCAAAAGTAACGATACAACACTGTGTTTGAAAATATGTGCTTAACATAATAAAAACTAACTATATAACACTGTATGAGAAAATACCTACTTAGCTACATGAAAACTAACTATACAACACAGTATGTGATACTAAGTGATTAACTTCTCCAAAGCTAACGATACAACACTGTGTGTGAAACTACGTGCTTAACTTCTTCAAAACTAACGGTATAATATTGGGTGAGAATCTACATGCTTAACTTATGAATACTAATGATACAACACTGTATGTGAGACTATTTGCTTAACTTCTTCGAAACTAACGATACAACACTGTGTGTGAAACTACATGCTGAACTTCATGAAAAGTACCGGTACAACACTTAGAGTGAAACCATGTGCTTAACTTCATGAAAACGTACCATATAACACTCTAGGAGAATTTACATGCTTAACTTCATGAAAACTAACGATACAACACAGTATGTGAAACTAAGTGCTTAACTTCTCCATAAATAACGATACAACACTGTGTGTGAAACTACGTGCTTACCTTCTTCAAAACTAATGATACAACACTGTGTGTGAAACTACTTGGTGAACTTCATGAAATCTACCGGTACAACACTTTGAGTGAAACTATGTGCTTAACTTCATGAAAACTTACTATATAACACTGTAGGAGAATCTACATGCTTAACTTCATGAAAACTAACAATACAACACTGTATGTGGAAACTAGTGCTAAACTTCTTCAAAAGTAACGATACAACCCTGTTTTTGAAAATATGTGCTTAACTTAATGAAAACTAACTATATAACACTGTATGAGAAAATACGTACTTAGCTACCTGAAAACTAACGATACAACACAGTATGTGAAACTAAGTGCTTAACTTCTCCAAAGCTAACGATACAACACTGTGTGTGAAACTACATGCTTAACTTCTTCAAAACTATCGATACAACACTGTGTGTGAAACTACTTGCTGAACTTCTTGAAATCTACCGGTACAGCACTTTGAGTGAATCTATGTGCTTAACTTCATGAAAACTTACTATATAAACACTGTAGGAGAATCTACGTGCTTAACTTCATGAAAACTAACGATACAACACAGTATGTGGAAATAAGTGCGTAACTTCTCCAAAAGTAACGATACAACATTGTGTGAGAAACTGCGTGGATAACTTCATGATATCTAACTATATAACACTGTCTGAGAAACTACGTACTTAGCTTTATAAATACTAACGATACAACACAGAATGTGGAACTAAGTGCTAAACTTCTTCAAAAGTAAGTATACAACACTGTGTGTGATAGTATTTGCTTAACTTCATGAAATCTGACTATATAACACTTTATGAGAAACTATGTACTTAGCTTCATGAAAACTAACGATACAACACAGTATGTGAAACTAAGTGCTTAACTTCTTCAAAATAACGATATAATATTGGATGAGAATCTACATGCTTAACTTAATGAAATCTAACTATATAAGACTGTATGAGAATCTACATCCTTAGCTTCATGAAAACTAACGATACAACACAGTATGTGAAACTAAGTGCTTAACTTCTTCAAAACTAACGATATAATATAGGGTGAGAATCTACATGCATAACTTAATGAAACCTAACGATACAACACTGTGTGTGAGACTATGTGCTTAACTTGTTCAAAAACAACGATACAACACTGTGTGTGAAAATATGTGCTTAACTTAATGAAAACTAACTATATAACACTGTATGAGAAAATACGTACTTAGCTACATGAAAACTAACGATACAACACTGTATGTGGAACTAAGTGCTAAACTTCTTCAAAAGTAACTATACAACACTGTGTGTGAAAGTATGTGCTTAACTTCATGAAATCTAACTATATAACACTGTATGAGAAACTACGTACTTAGCTTCATGAAAACTAACGATACAACACAGTATGTGGATATAAGTGCTAAACTTCTTCAAAAGTAATGATATAATACTGGGTGAGAATGTACATGCTTAACTTAATGAAAACTAATGATACAACACTTTGTGTGAGACTATGTGCTTAAATTCTTCGAAACTAACGATACAACACTGTGTGTGAAACTACATGCTGAACTTCATCAAAACTACCGGTACAACACTTTGAGTGAAACCATGTTCTTAACTTCATGAAAACTTACTATATAAAACTGTAGGAGGATCTACATGCTTTAATGAAAACTAAAGTTACAACACAGTATGTGGAAATAAGTGCTTAACTTCTTCAACAGTATCGATACAACACTGTGTGTGAAAATATGTGCTTAACTTCATGAAATCTAACTATGTAACACTGTGTGAGAAACTACATACTTAACTTCATGAAAACTAACGATACAACACAGTATGTGGAACTAAGTGCTAAACTTCTTCAAAAGTAACGATACAACACTGTGTTTGAAAATATGTGCTTAACATAATAAAAACTAACTATATAACACTGTATGAGAAAATACCTTCTTAGCTACATGAAAACTAACTATACAACACAGTATGTGAAACTAAGTGATTAACTTCTCCAAAGCTAACGATACAACACTGTGTGTGAAACTACGTGCTTAACTTCTTCAAAACTAACGGTATAATATTGGGTGAGAATCTACATGCTTAACTTATGAATACTAATGATACAACACTGTATGTGAGACTATTTGCTTAACTTCTTCGAAACTAACGATACAACACTGTGTGTGAAACTACATGCTGAACTTCATGAAAAGTACCGGTACAACACTTAGAGTGAAACCATGTGCTTAACTTCATGAAAACGTACCATATAACACTCTAGGAGAATTTACATGCTTAACTTCATGAAAACTAACGATACAACACAGTATGTGAAACTAAGTGCTTAACTTCTCCATAAATAACGATACAACACTGTGTGTGAAACTACGTGCTTACCTTCTTCAAAACTAATGATACAACACTGTGTGTGAAACTACTTGGTGAACTTCATGAAATCTACCGGTACAACACTTTGAGTGAAACTATGTGCTTAACATCATGAAAACTTACTATATAACACTGTAGGAGAATCTACATGCTTAACTTCATGAAAACTAACAATACAACACTGTATGTGGAAACTAGTGCTAAACTTCTTCAAAAGTAACGATACAACACTGTTTTTGAAAATATGTGCTTAACTTAATGAAAAATAACTATATAACACTGTATGAGAAAATACGTACTTAGCTACATGAAAACTAACGATACAACACAGTATGTGAAACTAAGTGCTTAACTTCTCCAAAGCTAACGATAAAACACTGTGTGTGAAACTACGTGCTTAACTTCTTCAAAACTATCGATCCAACACTGTGTGTGAAACTACTTGCTGAACTTCTTGAAATCTACCGGTACAGCACTTTGAGTGAAACTATGTGCTTAACTTCATGAAAACTTACTATGTAACACTGTAGGAGAATCTACGTGCTTAACTTCATGAAAACTAACGATACAACACAGTATGTGGAAATAAGTGCGTAACTTCTCCAAAACTAACGATAAAACATTCTGTGAGAATCTGCGTGCATAACTTCATGAAATCTAACTATATAACACTGTCTGAGAAACTACGTACTTAGCTTCATGAAAACTAACGATACAACACAGTATGTGGATATAAGTGCTAAACTTCTTCAAAAGTAATGATATAATACTGGGTGAGAATGTACATGCTTAACTTAATGAAAACTAATGATACAACACTTTGTGTGAGACTATGTGCTTAAATTCTTCGAAACTAACGATACAACACTGTGTGTGAAACTACATGCTGAACTTCATCAAAACTACCGGTACAAAACTTTGAGTGAAACCATGTTCTTAACTTCATGAAATCTAACTATGTAACACTGTGTGAGAAACTACATACTTAACTTCAGGAAAACTAACGATACTACACAGTATGTGGAACTAAGTGCTAAACTTCTTCAAAAGTATCGATACAACACTGTGTTTGAAAATATGTGCTTAACTTAATGAAAACTAACTATATAACACTGTATGAGAAAATACCTACTTAGCTACATGAAAACTAACTATACAACACAGTATGTGAAACTAAGTGATTAACTTCTCCAAAGCTAACGATACAACACTGTGTGTGAAACTACGTGCTTAACTTCTTCAAAACTAACGATATAACACTGTGTGTGAAAATACTTGCTGAACTTCTTGAAAACTAACGACAGAACACTGTATGTGAAACTAAGTGCTTAACTTCTTCAAAACTTACGATATAATATTGGGTGAGAATCTACATGCTTAACTTAATGAAAACTAACGATACAACACTGTGTGTGAGACTATGTGCTTAACTTGTCCAAAAACAACGATACAACACTGTGTGTGAAACTACATGCTGAAATTCATGAAAAATACCGTTACAACACTTTGAGTGTAACCATATACTTAACTTCATGAAAACTTACTATATAAAACTGTAGGAGAATCTACATGCTTAACTTCATGAAAACTAATGGTACAGCACAGTATGTGGAAACAAGTGCTAACCTTCTTCAAAAGTAACGATCCAACAGTGTGTTTGAAACTTTGTGCTCAACATCATGAAACCTAACTATATAACACTGTATGAGAATCTACGTACTTATCTTCATGAAAACTAACGATACAACACAGTTGTGGAAATATGTGCTTAACTTCTCCAAAGCTAACGATACAACACTGTGTGTGAAACTACGTGCTTAACTTCTTCAAAACTAACGATTCAACACTGTGTGTGAAACTACATACTGAACTTCATGAAATCTACCAGTACAACACTTTGAGTGAAACTATGTGCTTAACTTCATGAAAACTTATGATGCAACTCTGTGTGTAAAACTATGTGCTTACCTTCATGAAAACTTACTACATAACACTGTAGGAGAATCTACATGCTTAACTTCATGACAACTAACGATACAACACAGTATGTGGATCTAAGTGTTTAACTTCTTCAACAGTAACGATACAACACAGTATGTGAAACTAAGTGCTTAACTTTTCCAAAGCTAACGATACAACACTGTGTGTGAAACTACGTGCTTAACTTCTTCAAAACTAACGATACAACACTGTGTGTGAAACTACTTGCTGAACTTCTTGAAATCTACCGGTGCAACACTTTGAGTGAAACTATGTGCTTAACTTCATGAAAACTTATGATGCAACTCTGTGTGTAAAACTATGTGCTTACCTTCATGAAAACTTACTATATAACACTGTAGGAGAATCTACATGCTTAACTTCATGACAACTAACGATACAACACAGTATGTGGATCTAAGTGTTTAACTTCTTCAACAGTAACGATACAACACAGTATGTGAAACTAAGTGCTTAACTTTTCCAAAGCTAACGATACAACACTGTGTGTGAAACTACGTGCTTAACTTCTTCAAAACTAACGATACAACACTGTGTGTGAAACTACTTGCTGAACTTCTTGAAATCTACCGGTGCAACACTTTGAGTGAAACTATGTGCTTAACTTCATGAAAACTAACTATATAACACTGTAACGGAATCTACGTGCTTAACTTCATGATAACTAACGATACAACACAGTATGTGGAAATAAGTGCTTAACTTCTTCAAAACTAACGATACAACACTGTGTGTGAAAGTACATGCTTAATTTCTTCAAAACTAATGATACGATCAGCCCCTCCAAGACCCCAACCCAGCGAGCCCAGCTTCAGGTGAGATTGGGTCTCTGGCTGGGACCACCCGCCCATCACCCATCCGCCTCCATCTTCGGGGCCGCTCCCGGCTTCCAGAAGAGCCGCCCACACAGGAAAGAGATCAGCCCCTCCAAGACCCCAACCCAGCGAGCCCAGCTTCAGAAGAGCCGCCCACACAGGAAGGAGATCAGGCCCTCCAAGACTCCAACCCAGCGAGCCCAGCTTCAGAAGAGCCGCCCACACAGGAAAGAGATCAGCCCCTCCAAGACCCCAACCCAGTGAGCCCAGCTTCAGGAAAGATATCAGCCCCTCCAAGACCCCAACCCCAGCGAGGCCAGCTTCAGCTTCAGCTGCAGTAAGGAAGGAGACCAGTGGAAACAGAAAGCCCCCACCAGCACCCACTGGAAGAAGAGATGGGAAGAAGACAGAATAAGAGATCACTCAGCAATAGAAACACCAACACGACCCCACCAGAATCCAGGGATCAAACACCAGCAAGACCTGAAAAGCACTACATAGATGAAGAAGAGGAGACAGACCTTAAAAATTATTTCATGAAGATGATGGAGACCCTCAAAGAAGAAACGAGGAAATGCCTTAAAGAAATAGAAGAAAAAACAAACAAAAAATCCATGAAATGGGGGAAAAAATTCAAGAAATAAACAAATCTCTCAAAGACTCTAAAGAGCACCAAGAAAAAACAACCAAGAAAATTAAGGAAACAGCTCAAACAGTTGAAGGATTGAAAGCTGAAATAGAAACGATAAAGAAAACACAGAATGAAGGGATGCTGGAAATAGAAAAGCTCGGTAAACGGTCTGGAATTACAGATGCAAGCATCACCAATAGAATACAAGAGATAGAAGAGAGAATCTCAGGTGTTGAAGACTCATTAGAGGACATAGCATCGTCAACCAAAGAAAATCTCAAAACCAACAAATCCTTAACACAAAATATTCAGGAAATATGGGACACCATGAAGAAGCCAAACCTGAGAATAATAGGTATAGAAGAAGGTGAAGAACTTCAACTTAAAGGTACAGAAAACATATTCAACAAAATCATAGAAGAAAACTTCCCTAACCTAAAGAAAGATATGCCTATGAAAGTACAAGAATCTTACAGAACACCAAATAGGCTTGACCAGAAAAAGAAGTCACCTCGCCATATAATAATCAAAACATCAAACCTACAGAGCAAAGAGAAAATATTAAGAGCAGCTAAAGAAAAAGGCCAAGTAACATATAAAGGCAGACCTATCCGAATTACACCTGACTTCTCAATGGAAACGATGAAAGCCAGAAGATCCTGGTCAGATGTCCTACAAACGCTAAGGGAACAAGGATGCCAGCCCAGACTACTATATCCAGCAAAGCTCTCAATTACCATAGATGGAGAAAACAAAATATTCCATGACAAAGCCAGATTTAAACAATACGTATCCATGAATCCAGCTCTACAGAAAATGCAAGAAGGAAAACCTAGAGCCAAGGAAGATAACTACATTCACAAAGACACAGGCAATATAGAATCATACTTTACAAAACACTAAAAGAAAAAGGGAGGAGAAACTACACAAAATAACTTCACTAAAAATAAATCAAGCGCAAACAAGGATCACCAATCAATGGTCATTAATATCCCTCAATGTCAATGGCCTCAACTTACCTATAAAAAGACACAGACTAGCAGAATGGATACGAAGACAGAACCCTTCCTTCTGCTGCATACAAGAAACACATCTCAACACCAAAGACAGACGTTATCTCAGAGTAAAGGGCTGGGAAAAGATCTTCCAATCAAACGGCCCCAAGAAACAAGCGGGCGTAGCAATCCTAATATCTAACAAATTAGGCTTCAAATTAAAATCAATCAAAAGAGATGAAGAAGGGCACTTCATATTCATCAAAGGAAAAATACATCAAGACGAAGTCTCGATCTTAAATATCTACGCCCCAAATACAAAGGCACCTACATTCGTGAAAGAAACATTACTAAAGCTCAAAATGCACATAAAATCTCACACACTAATAGTAGGAGACTTCAACACTCCGCTCTCACCGCTAGATAGGACCTCCAGACAGAAACTTAACAAAGAAACAAAAGAATTAATAGAAGTTATGACCCAACTGGGTTTAACAGACATCTATAGAACATTCCACCCAAATACAAAGGGATATACCTTCTTCTCGGCACCACATGGAATCTTCTCTAAAATTGACCACATAATAGGAAACATAGCAAATCTCCACAGATACAAAAAAATTGGAATAACCCCCTGCATCTTATCAGACCACCATGCATTAACATTAGAATTCAACAATAACACAAATCGCAGAAACCCTACAAACTCATGGAGATTGAACAATGCACAATTGCACCATCCCTGGGTAAAGGAACAAATAAAAAAGAAATTAAAGACTTCCTCGATTTCAATGAGAATGAAGACACAACATACACAAACTTATGGGACACTTTGAAAGCAGTGCTGAGAGGAAAGTTTATAGCACTAAGTGCCCACATGAAAAAACTGGAGAACAGTCATACTAGAGAATTAATAGCACAGCTGAATGTTCTAGAACAAAAGAAGCAAACTCCCCAGGAGGAGCAGACGCCAGGAAATAATCAAATTGAGGGCTGAAATCAATCAAGTAGAAACCAGGAAAACACTGAGAAGAATCAATGAAACAAAGAGTTGGTTCTTTGAGAAAATCAACAAAATAGACAACCCTCTGTCCAAACTAACCAAAAGACAGAGAGAGAACATGCTAATTAACAAAATCAGGGATGATAAAGGGGACATAACAACGGACTCTGAGGAAATCAAGAGAATCATCAGGGCATACTTTGAAAATCTGTACTCCACAAAATTTGAAAATTTAAAGGAAATGGACAATTTCCTGGATAGATATCACTTGCCAAAACTAAATCAAGAACAGATAAATAATCTAAACAGACCTATAACCCCTAATGAAATAGAAGCAGTCATCAAAAGTCTCCCAAACAAAAAAAGCCCAGGCCCAGATGGCTTCAGTGCAGAATTCTACCAGAAATTCAAAGAAGAGCTCATTCCAATACTAGTCAAAGTATTCCACACTATAGAAGCAGGAGGCTCACTGCCAAACTCTTTCTACGAGGCTACAATTACCTTGATACCCAAGCCACACAAAGACACATCTAAGAAAGAGAACTATAGACCAATTTCCCTCATGAACATTGATGCAAAAATACTCAATAAAATACTTGCAAACCGGATTCAAGAACACATCAGAAAAATCATCCACCATGATCAAGTAGGCTTCATTCCAGGAATGCAGGGATGGTTCAACATTAGAAAATCTATCAATGTAATCCACCATATTAACAATCTGCAAAAGAAAAACCACATGATCATCTCACTAGATGCTGAAAAAGCCTTTGACAAAATCCAGCACCCCTTCATAATAAAGGTCCTAGAGAGATCAGGGATAACAGGAACGTACCTGAATATAATAAAAGCAATATACAGTAAACCAACAGCTAACATCAAACTAAATGGAGAGAAACTCAAAGCAATTCCTCTAAAATCAGGAACAAGACAAGGCTGTCTACTCTCTCCATATCTCACCAATATTGTACTTGAAGTTCTAGCTACAGCAATAAGACAACAAAAGGAGATAAAGGGGATACAAATAGGAAAAGAAGAAGTCAAACTTTCATTATTTGCAGATGATATGATAGTTTACATAAGTGACCCAAAAAACTCCGCAAGGTCACTCCTAGAGCTGATAAACACCTTCAGCAATGTGGCAGGATACAAGGTAAACTCAAAAAAATCAGTGTCCCTATTATATACAGATGATGAAGTGACTGAGAAAGAAATCAGAGAAACATCACCTTTTACAATAGCCAAAAACAGCATCAAATATCTGGGGATAATGTTAACCAAGGAAGTGAAAGACCTGTATATCAAGAACTTTGTGTCTTTGAAGAAAGAAATCAAAGAAGATACCAGAAAATGGAAAGATCTCCCATGCTCTTGGATTGGTAGGATCAACATAATAAAAATGGCAATCTTGCCAAAAGCAGTCTATAGATTCAATGCAATCCCTATCAAAATTCCATCACAATTCTTCAAGGACCTGGAAAGAACATTAATCAACTTTATATGGAAAAACAAAAGGCCCAGGATAGCCAAAACATCCCTATACAATAAAGGATCTACAGGAGGCATCACCATACCTGACTTCAAACTCTATTATAGAGCTATAGTCCTGAAAACAGCTTGGTATTGGCACAAAAATAGGCAGGTAGACCAATGGAACCAAATCGAAAGCCCTAATTTTAACGCACACACCTATGAACACCTGATTTTTGACAAAGAAGCTAAAACTGTACAGTGGAAAAAAGAAAGCATCTTCAACAAATGGTGCTGGCATAACTGGGTAGTGGTATGCAGAAGACTGCAGATAGATCCATGTTTATCGCCTTGTACAAAACTTAAGTCCAAATGGATCAAAGATCTCAACATACATCCAGGCACATTGAAACTTTTAGAAGAGAAAGTGGGAGATACTCTCCAACGAGTTGGTACAGGAGACCACTTCCTAAACATAACACCAGTGGCACAGGCACTGAGATCAACAATTAACAAATGGGACCTTCTGAAACTAAAAAGCTTCTGTAAGGCAAAGGACACAATCAAAAAGACAAAAAGGCAGGCCACAGAATGGGAAAAGATATTCACTAACCCTACATCTGACAGAGGGCTAATCTCCAAAATTTACAAAGAACTCAAGAAACAAGTCTCCAAAACACCAAAGGATCCACTTGAAAGGTGGGGTACAGAGCTAAATAGAGAATTCTCAGTAGAGGAGGCTAAAATGGCCAAGAGACACTTAAGAAAGTGCTCAACATCCTTAGCCATCAGGGAAATGCAAATCAAAACAACTCTGAGATACCATCTTACTCCTGTCAGAATGGCTAGAATCAAAAACACCGAAGACAATTTATGCTGGAGGGGATGTGGAGAGAGAGGAACACTCCTCCACTGCTGGTGGGAATGCCAACTTATACAGCCTCTTTGGAAATCAGTATGGAGATTCCTCAGGAAAATGGGAATTAATCTACCACTAGACCCAGCAATTCCACTCTTAGGCATTTATCCAAATGAGGCAGGTTCATACAACAAGGGCATCTGCTCCACTATGTTCATAGCAGCATTGTTTGTAATAGCCAGAACCTGGAAGCAACCTAGATGCCCCTCAACTGAAGAGTGGATACAGAAAATGTGGTACATTTACACAATGGAGTATTACTCAGCAGAAAAAAACAATGGAATCTTGAAATTCGCAGGGAAATGGATAGCACTGGAAGAAACCATCCTGAGTGAGGTAACCCAGTCGCAAAAAGACAAACATGGTATGTACTCACTCATATATGGATTTTAGATATGGATCAGGATAGTGCCAGTCTGCACTTCCACAGATAGAGAGTCTGGGAAACAGGAAAGAACCTAAAAGATATGCATATATGCATAGTACCCAAGAGAAGAGGATGGAGACAAGATCCTCTGAATGGATGGGGAACAGGGCGAGGGGGGTAGTGGGACCTGGGAAGAAGGAGGGGGTAAAGAGGAAGGGAGTTGGTCATGGGGGAACAGGAAGTTGAGGGGGTGGGGGTAGAATAGGGGGAAGAGGGAATCATAGGATCGAAGACAGATCAGGCACCAGAGTGACCTCGAGTGATCTAAAGGTATAACATCAATTGGCAAGCTAAGCAATAGTGGAAGGACCACCTCGAATGCCCATTCCTGATAATGAACTTGATGTCTATAACTATCCGGGAGCCTTCATCCTGTGACTGATGGAAGCAGAGGCAAACACACAACTAACCACTGAACTGAACCCAAGGAACCCAGTGACAGAGAGAGAGGAATGATGAGCAAATTGGCCAAGAATGGGCTGGCAAAACCAGCAGAGACAGCTGATCTGAACAGGGGAGTGCTCTTGGACCCCAGACCGACAGGGGGGAGGCCAGAATGGGACTGATCTGGACCCCCCAAATGTGAGTGTCAGTGAGAAGGCCTGGACAACCTATGGGGCTCTGAGCTGTGGATCAGTGTCTATCCCTGGTATACAATCTGTCTTCATGTGCCTATAGCACAAAGAGAGATGCTCTCTCAGCCTGGACTCTTAGGGGAGTGCCTTGACCCTACCAAGAGTAAAATGATAGACTCTAGACATCCCCTATGTGGAAGGATTTGGCAATAGGGTGGGAGGGAGGGTGGAAGGGGAGTGCGGGAGGAGGGGAGGGAGAGGGAACTGGGATTGACATGTAAAACAAGCTATTTAAA
>NW_024434158.1:0-2490 GCF_017639785.1 Mesocricetus auratus | reverse complement strand
GAAATCAGTATGGAGATTCCTCAGAAAATGGGAATAAGCCTACCACATGATCCAGCAATTCCACTATTAGGCATATATCCAAAAGAGGCACATTCATACAGCAAGGATATCTGTTCCACTATTCATAACAGCATTATTTGTAATAGCCAGAAATTTGAAGCAACCTAGGTGCCCCTTAACTGAAGAGTGGATAGAGACAATGTGGTACATTTACACAATGAAGTACTATTCAGCAGAACAAAACAATGGAATCCTGAAATTTTCAGGCAAATGGATGGCACTAGGAGAAACCATCCTGAGTGAGGTAACCTAGTGACAAAAAGGCAAACATGGTATGTACTCTCTCATATATGGATTTTAGTCATAGATCTGGGGAGTGCCAGCCTACAATCCCATGGCCAGAGAGTCTAGTAAACAGAACATTCATTTAATGGCTGATGGAAGCAGAAACAGACCTCCACAGCTAAATACTGAGCTGAACTCAAGGAACCCAGTGACAGAGAGGGAGGACGGATGAGCAAAGGGGTTAAGACTGGGCTGGTTTAACCCCTAGAAACAGCTAACCTGGACAGCTAGAGCTGTTACCCAGAGAAACCTTCAATTAAAAAAGAAAGAGAAGACAGAAAGAAAAGAAAAGAGGAGAGCCCACATATCAACCAGCATATAGAAATAACTTTTTTGCTTCATTTTGGTTTGGTTTTTATTTTGAGACATGTATTAGTGCAAACTATTTTCAAACTCACTCTGAGCCCTGCAGTTCTGGAACTTGCTCTGTAAACCAGGCTGTCATCATACACAGATATCCAACACCCTCTGTCTCCTGCTTGCTAGGAATAAAGGACAGTGTCACCACTGCCTGGATTAGAACTCATTGTGTAGACTAGCCTCGTCTGACACTCAGATAACAGCCTGACTCTTCCTCCCTAGTGCTGGGATTAAAAGAGTGCACAAAAATGCCTGGCTTAAATTGACATAAGATCAGCACTTTTGAGGCATTTGCATGACTCATATTTGTCCTTCTGACCTGATTAGCCTGGGGTTCAAGGTCACCTTGTTATTCTTACTGATACTGTCTGAACCAAGGAAACAGAAACCACAGATGACCTAGTTAAGTATTGCACAATAATGAGAACACCCTGTGAATACTCAGAAGAGTATTCCGGCAGTTAGGTGGTTGAGGTAGGAGAATCTCTGTTGTGACTTATATCAAAAACAAAACAAAACACAACCCAACAAACTGAAAGAATGTTTAAATCTAAAAGAATACATAAAATAATGCATACATTTTAATTCATGACAAGGCTAGATCACCCTGCATGATAGAGACTGTTCCTTAATACTCCTTTGTACTAAGGTGGTCTGAACTCAGTGATTTACCTGATTCTGCCTCCTCATTGCTGGATTAAAGTCTTCTGCCAACTTGTATGCCTGCAGATCTTTTAATTAATGAATTTTTCTCTTCCTTTTCTTTTTCATGTGTGTGAGCCTTGCCTGTGTGTGTGCAACATTTGTGTACAATATGGTGTTGAATACTCTGAACACCATAAAGAGGCTTTACCTAGAACTCAAGATAGAGGTGAATGGGATCAAGGAAGTGAACCAGGGTCCTGGGCAAGGAGAAAATTTGCCCTTAACCACTGAGCTGTTTCTAATGTATTCAATGTAATTTATCACTTTATTAAAAACAAATAAAGTTGAATGTTTATATCTGGGTTTGCATGAATGTGAACATGCATGGCACAAACCCAGAGGTGACAAAAACAACTGGCAGAGTTGTGCTCTCTTTGTAGAAACTGAAGTGAGATCTTCATGGGGATGCAGGCAGTGAATGGATCTCCTGGGCCATCTCAAGGATGTTTTGTATCTCAAGGTCCAGGATTGAGGGACATGAGTGTGGATGCAGGAAAGTCAAAATTTGATGGCAATAATGATGTTGAATACTGAGTCCACCAGGTACAGTTTGGTCTGGAGAGTGCCAGGAGAATATGTGTCCAAACAGTAAGAAAGGGCTGGGGTGAAGACTGCTGGGTGTAGTACTGGAATAACCTGTTCCAGTTATACAATCCTATTGCCAGAGAGTCTGGAAAACAGAAACTTCATTTACTGGCTGGTTAAGTACTGAGCTGAACTCAAGAAAGCCAGTATCAGAGAGGGAGGACTGATGATCAAAGGGATTAAGACTGGGCTGGTTGAACCCCCCGAAACAGCTGACCAGACAAAGGTTAACTCTTGAATCCCAGGCATCAGCCTGGGAATCCAGCATGGGACTGATCAAGACCCCCTGAATCTGGGTGTCAGTGAGGAGGCCTAGGTAATCTATTGAGCCTTGGACAGCAGATCAGTACCCATCCCAAGTATACACACGGTCTCTGGACTCCCATAGAACAATGTGAGGTGCACTCTCACCCTGAACTCTTGGGGAAGGGTCTAGGCCCCGCCCTATATGAAATGACAGACTATGGACACCCCCATGGAGGGCCTCACCCTCCC
>NW_024434157.1:0-12831 GCF_017639785.1 Mesocricetus auratus | reverse complement strand
TAACTTCATGAAAACTAATGATACAACACCGTGTGAGAAACAGCGTGGGTAACATCTTCAAAACTAACGACACAACACTGTGTGAGAAAACACGTGAGTATCTTCTTGAAAACTAACGAAATAACACTGTGTGTCAAACTACCTATATAACTACTTTAAAACTACCGATACAACACTGTGTGAGTAACTACGTGCTTAACTTCATTCAAACTAACGATACAACACTCTGTGAGAAACTACCAACTTAACTTCATGAAAACTAATGACACAACACTGTTTGTGAACCTGCTTGCATAAATTCATTAAAACTAAAGATACAACACTGTTTGTGAAACTACGTGCTTAACTTAATGAAAACCAACCAAAAAACACTGTATGAGAATCTACATGCTTATCTTCATGAAAACTGACGACACAACACTTTGTGAAACTACGTGCTTAACTTCATGAAAACTAATGACACAACACTCTGTGAGAATTTAGGTGCTTAACTTCATGAAAAATAACACTACAACACTGTTTGTGATAATACGTGCTTAACTTCATGAAAACTAATGATACAACACTTTTTGAGAATCTACGTGCTTAACTTCATGAAAACTAATGATACAACACTGTGTGAGAAACTACGTGCCTGACTTCTTGAAAAATAACGATACGACACTTTTTGAGAAACTATGTGCTTAACTTCACGAAACCTAATGAGACAACAATGTTTTAGAAACTACGTGCCTAACTTCATAAAAATTAACGATACAGCACTGTGTGAGAAACAGCTTGTGTAACATCTTCAAAACTAACGATACAACACTGTGTGAGAAAACACGTGCTTATCTTCTTGAAAACTAACAAATAAAACTGTGTGTCAAGCTACCTACAGAACTTCTTTAAAACTACCGATACAACACTGTGTGAGAAACATTCTTATATTCACGAAAAATAATGATACAACACTTTGTGAGAAACTACGGTCTTAACTTCTTCAAAAATAACAATACTAGACTCTGTGAGAAAACACGTGCTTATCTTCTTTAAACTGATGATACAACACTGAATGAGATCCTACGTGCTTAACTTGAAAACTAACGAAACAACCCTGTATGAGAAACCACATGCTTTACTTCTTTAAAACTAATCATGCAACACTGTCTGAGAAACTACGTGCTTAACTTCACAAAAACTAATGATACAACACTGTGTGAGAAAGCATGTGCTTTTCTTCTTGAAAACTAACGCTATAACACTGTGTGAGAAACTACATGCATAACTTCTTCAAATTTAAGAATACAACACTGTGTGAGAAAGTATGGGCTTAACTTCACGAAACCTAATGATACAACACTCTTTGAGAAACTACTTGCTTAACTTCATGAAAACTAACACTACAACACTGTTTGTGAAACTACGTGCTTAACTTCATGAAAACTAACGATACAACACTTTGTGACAAACTATGTGCTTAACTTCACGAAACCTAATGGTGCAACACAGTTTGAGAAACTACGTGCCTAACTTGATGAAACTAACTGTACAATCCTAACCCCTAACCTTAACCCTAACACTAAGGCTAACACTAAACCTAAACCTAACCCTACCACCAACCCTAACCCTAACGCTAATGATTAACCTAACCCTAACCCTAACCCTAACCCTAAACCTTGTGCTAACCCTAAAGCTAACCCTAACCTGAAACCTAACCGTAAACCTAACTCTAACCCTAAACCTAACCCTTAACACTAACCCAAACCCTAAACCTAAACCTAAACCTAATGCTCACCCTAACCCTAACCCTAAACTTAACCCTAACTCTAACCCTAAACCTAACCCTAACTCAGCCCTAAGCCTTACCCTTACACTAATCCTAACAGTAACCCTAAACCTAACCCTAACACTAACACTAACCCTAATCCTACCGTAACCACTAACCCTAACCCTAATGATTAACCTAAACCGAACAATGACCCTAACTCTAACCACAACCCTAAGGCTAACCCTAACGCTAACCCCTAAACTTAACCATAAAGAATAACCTAAACCTAACAATAACCCTAAACTTAACCCTAAAGTTAACACTAAAGCTAACCCTAACCCTAAATATTAATGCTTAAATCTTACCCTAATCCTAAACCTAGGGCTAACCCTAACACTTTCCCTAACCCTAACACTAACCCTAAACCTAACCCTAAAGCTAAAAATAACCGTAATCCTACCCTAACACTAAGCCTAAACCCTGACACTAACCCTAACGATTAATCTAAACCTAATAATGATCCTAACCCTTACCCTAAAACTAACCCTAAACCTAACGATTAACCTAACCCTAACCCTAAACCTAACCCTACCCTAACACTCATGCTAAAACTAATCCTAACACTAACCCTAACCCTAAAGAATAACCTAAAACTAACAATAACCCTAAACCTAACCCTAAACCTAACCCTAAATCTAACCCTAATGATTAACCCTAATCCTTATCGTAAACCTAACCCAAACCCTAACCATAACCCTAACTCTACCCTAATCCTAATCTTAACCCTAAACCTAATGCTAACCCTAAACCTAACACTAACCCCTAATCCTAAACCGAACGACTAACCTAAACCTAACAATTGCCCTAACCCTAACCCTAAACCTAACAATAAACCTAACCCAAATCCTAACCCTAAAGCTAACCCTAAAGCTAAACCTAATCCCAACCCTAACCCTACCCTAAACCTAAACCTAACCTTCACCCTAACCCTAAAGCTAACCCAAAACCTAACACTAACACCTAACCCTAAACCTAACGATTAACCTAAACCTAACAATAGCCCTAACCCTAACCCTAAACCTAACAATAACCCTAAACCTAACACTAATACTAAACCTAACCCTAAACCTAACCCTTACTCTAACCCTAACCCTAACCATAACACTAAATCTAACCCTTAAGATTAACCCTAACCGTACCCTAAACCTAACTCTAACCCTAACCCTAACCTAACCCAACACCAAACCCTAACCCTAGCACTAACTCTAACCCTAACACTAACACTAACCCTAACCCTAATCCGTTACACTCACCCTAACGATTAACCTAAACCTAACAATAACCCTAACCCTAAATCAAACCCTAATGATAATCCAAACTCTAACCATACCCCTAACCCTAACACTAAAACCTAACAATAACCCTAACCCTAACGCTAACTATTAACCTAACACTAACCCTAACCCTAACACTAACACTAACCCTAACCCTAACGATTAACCTAAACCTAACAATGACCCTAATGCTAACCCTAACCATTACCCTAACACTAACCATAACCCTAAGGCAAACCCTAACCCTAATCTTAACCCTAACCCTAATATTAACCCTAACCCTAAAGATTAACCTAACCCTGATTCTAACCCTAACCCTAACCCTAACCTAAACCTAACAATGACCCTAAACTTAACCCTAACCCCAACCCTAAACCTAACCCTAACCCAGCCCTAACCCTAACAAATACCCTAACCCTAACACTAACCCTAAACCTAACCCTACCGCTAACACTAACCCTAATCATACTCTAACCCTAACCCTAACCCTTAAGCCTAACCCTAACGATTAACCTAAACATAACAATGACACTCACCTAACCCTTAACCTAACCCTAAGCCTAAACCTAACCCTAACGCTAAACCTAACCCTAACCCTAACGATTAACCTAACCCTAACCCTAAATCTAACCCTAAACCTAACTCTAATGCTAAAACCAATCATAACAATAACCCTAACCCTAACCCTAACCTAAACCTAACAATATCCCTAAACTTAACCCTAACCCTAAACTTAAACCTCACCCTAACCCAGCCCTAACCCTAACCTTAACACTAAACATAAACCTAACCCTAATGCTAACACTAACCCTAATCCTACCCTAACCCTAACTCTAACACCTAACCCTAACCCTAACGATTAACTTAAACATAACAATGACCCTAATCCTAACCCTATCCCTAACCCTAAGCCTAAACCTAATCCTAACCCTAACTCTAACCCTAAAGATTAACCCTAATCATTACCCTAAACCTAACCCTAAAGCTAACCCTAACCCTAACCCTAACCGTAACGCTAGCCCTAACCCGAACACTAACCCCTAACCCTAAACCTAATGGTTAACCTAAACATAACAATATCCCTAAATCCAACCCAAACGCTAACCCTTACCGTAACAGTAACCCTAAACCCTAACCCCAACGGTTAAACTAAACCTAACAATAAACCTAACCCTAACCCTATACCTAACCCTAAACCTAACCCTAACCCTAACCTTAATGATTAACCTAAACATAACACTAACCTTAACCCTAACACTAACTCTAATGCTAACCCATCGCTAACCCTAACCTCAACCCTAACCTGAACCCTAAACCTAACCCTAACGATTAACCTAAACCTAATAATAACCCTAACCCTAATCCTAACCCTAACACTAACCCAAAACCTAACCCTAATGCTAAGCCTAAATCTAAACCTAACCCCTAACACTAAACCTAACGATTAACCAAAAATAACAATAACCCTAAACCTACCCCTAACCCTAACCCTTACCCTAACCCTAATCCTAACCCTAACACTAAAGATTAACCTAACCCTAACTCTAACCCTAACCCTAACCCTAACTCAAAACCTAAAGATTAACCCTAACCTTAACCTAAACCTAACCCTAATGCTAACCCTAACCCTAACCTAACCTTAACCCTAACATTATCCCTAGTGCTAACTCTAACCTTAACACTAACCCTAATCCTAAACCTAACCCTAAAGATTAACCTAACCCTAACTCTAACCCTAACCTTAACACTAATGCAAATGATTAACCTAACCCTAACTCTAACGCTAATCATAACCCTAACCCTAACCCTATCGATTAACCTAAACCTAACAAAAACCCTAAACCTAAACCTAAACCTAACCCTATCCCTAACCCGTTACTCTAACCCTAACAATAACCCTAACCATAACCCTAACCCCAATGATAATCCAATCTCTACCCTAACCCTAACCCTAATGCTAAACCTAACAATAACCCTAACCCTAACCCTAAAGCTAACTATTAACCTAACCCTAACCCTAACCTTAACCCTAACCCTAGCGCTAACTTTAACCCTAACAATAACCCTAACCCTAACCCTAATAATAACACTAACGATTAACATAAACCTAACAGTGACCCTAACGTTAAACCTAACCCTAACCTTAACCATAACCCTAACCCTAATCTTAACCCTAACACTAAAGATTAACCTAATCATAACTCTAACTCTAACCCTAACCTAACCATAACCCAAACCTACCAATAACCCTAAACTTAACCCTAACCCTAACCCTAAACCTAACCCTAACTCAGCCGTAACCCTAACCCTTACCCTAACCCTAACCCTTACCCTAACCCTAACAGTAACCCTAAACCTAACCCTAATCCTACCCTAACCCCTAACCCTAAAGCTAATGATTAACCTAAACCGAACAATGACCCTAACTCTAACCATAACCCTAAGGCTAACCCTAACCCTAACCCCTAAACATAACCATAAAGAATAACCTAAACCTAACAGTAACCCTAAACTTAACCCTAAAGGTAACATTAAAGCTAACCCTAACCCTAAATATTAAGGCTAAATCTTACCCTAATCCTAAACCTAGCGCTAACCCTAAACCTTACCCTAACACAGCCCTAACCCTAAACCTTTCCCTAACCCTAACACTAACCCTAAACCTAACCCTAAAGCTAAAAATAACCGTAATCCTACCCTAACACTAACCCTAAGGCCTAACACTAACCCTAACGATTAATCTAAACCTAACAATGACCCTAACCCTAACCCTAACCCTAAAACTAACCCTAAACCTAACGATTAACCTAACCCTAACCCTAAACCTAACCCTAACCCTAACACTCATGATAAAACTAATCCTAACACTAACCCTAACCATAAGAATAACCTAAACCTAACAATAACCCTAAACCTAACCCTAACCCTAACACTAAATCTAACCCTAATGATTAACCCTAATCCTTATCCTAAACCTAACCCAAACCCTAACCATAACCCTAACTCTACCCTAACCCTAATCCTAAATCTAACCCTAATGCTAACCCTAAACCTAACACTAACTCCTAATCCTAAACCTAACGATTAACCTAAACCTAACAATAGCCCTAACCCTAACCCTAAACCTAACAATAAACCTAACCCTAACACTAATCCTAAACCTAACCCAAATCCTAACCCTAAAGCTAACCCTAATCCTAACCCTAACCCTAACCCCTAACCCTAAACCTAATGATTAACCTAAACCTAACAATAGCCCTAACCCTGACCCTAAAACTAACAATAACCCTAACCCTAATCCTAAACCTAACCCTAATCCTAACACTAAAGCTAACCCTAACCCTAACCCAAACCCTTACCCTAAAGATTAACCTAAACCGAACACTAAACTTAACCCTAACCATAACCCTAACACTAACACTAACCGAAACTTAACCCTAACCGTAACCCCTAAAGCTAACTCTAACGATTAACCCAAACCTAATAATAACCCTAAACCTAATCCTAAACCTAACCCTAATCCTAACACTAACCCTAAACCTAACTCTAATGTTAACTCAAACACTAACCCTATCCCACACAATTAATCTAAACCTAACCCTAATCATAAACCTAACCCTAACCCTGACCCTAATCCTAAACCTAACCCTAAACCTAATGGTAACCCTAAACCTAACCCTAACCCTAACCCTAAAGATTAACCTACACCTAACACTAACCTTAACCCTAAAACTAACACTAATGCTAACCAATCCCTAACCCTAACCTCAACCCTAACCTAACCCCTAAACCTAACAGTCACGATTAACCTAAACCTAATAATAACCCTAACTCTAATCCTAACCCTAACCCTAACCCTAATCGAAAACCTAACCCTCATGCTAAGCCTAAATCTAAACCTAACCCCTAATCCTAAACCTAACGATTAACCTAAAAATAACAATAACCCTAACCTACCCCTAACCCTAACCCTAACCATAATCCTAACCCTAACCCTAAAGATTAACCTAACCCTAACTCTAACCCTAACCCTAACTCTAACTCAAACCCTAAAGATTAACCCTAACCTTACCCTAAACCTAACCTAACGCTAACCATAACCCTAACCCTAACCTAACCTTAACACTAACATTAACCCTAGTGCTAACTCTAACCTTAACACTAACCTTAATCCTAACCCTAACCCTAAAGATTAACCTAACCCTAACTCTAACCCTAATCCTAACACTAATGCAAATGATTAACCTAAGCCTAACTCTAACGCTAATCCTAACCCTAACCCTAACCCTATCGATTAACCTAAACCTAACAATAACCCTAAACCTAACCCTATCCCTAACCCATTACCCTAACCCTAACGATTAACCTAAACCTAAAAATAATCCTAGCCATAACCCTAACCCCAATGATAATCCAATCTCTACCCTAACCCTAACCCTAACGCTAAACCTAACAATAAACCTAACCCTAACCCTAAATCTAACTATTAACCTAACCCTAACCCTAACCTTAACCCTAACCCTAGCGCTAACTCTAACCAGAAAAATAACCCTAACCCTAACCCTAACCCTAATACTAACCCTAACGATTAACATAAACCTAACAATGACCCTAACGCTAAACCTAACCCTAACCTTAACCATAACCCTAACGCTAACCCTAACGCTAATCTTAACCCTAACACTAAAGATTAACCTAATACTAACTCTAACTCTATCCCTAACCTAACCATAACCCAAAACTAACAATAACCCTAAACCTAACCCTAACTCAGCCATAACCCTAACCCTTCCCTAACCATAACAGTAACCCTAAACCTAACCCTAACACTAACACTAACCCTAATCCTACACTAACCACTAACCCTAACCCTAATGATTAACCTAAACCGAACAATGACCCTAAGCCTAACCATAAGCATAAGGCTAACCATAACCCTAACCCTTAACCTAACCATAAATAATGACCTAAACCTAAAAATAACCCTAAACTTAACGCTAAAGTTAACACTAAAGCTAACCCTAACCCTAAATATTAAGGCTAAATCTTAACCTAATCCAAACCTAGCGCTAACCCTAAACCTTACCCTAACGAAGCCCTAACCCTAACCCTTTCCCTAACCCTAACACTAATCCTAAACCTAACCCTAAGGCTAACACTAACCCTAATCCTACCCTAACCCTAACCTTAATCACTGACCCTAACCCTAATGATTAACCTAAACCTAACAATGACCCTAACCCTAAACCTAACACTAAGCCTAAGCCTAAGCCTAACCCTAACCCTAAGGATTAGCCTAACACTACCCCTAAACCTAACCCTAAAGCTAAAAATAACCCTAATCCTACACTAACACTAACCCTAAGGCCTGACACTAACCCTAACGATTAATCTAAACCTGACAATGACCCTAACCCTAACCCTAAAACTAACCCTAAACCTAACGATTAACCTAACCCTAACACTAAACCTGACCCTACCCTAACACTCATGCTAAAACTAACCCTAACCCTAACCCTAACCCTAACCCGAACCCTAACCTAAAGCTAATGATTATCCTAACCCTAACCCTAACCCTAACCCTAACCCTAACCTAACCCTAACCCTAACCCTAACCCTAACCTAACCCTAACCCTAACCCTAAACCTAACCCTAACACTCATGCTAAAACTAATCCTAACACTAACCCTAACCATAAGAGTAACCTAAACCTAACAACAACCCTAAACCTAACCCTAACATTAAACCTAAATCTAACCCTAAAGATTAACCCTAATCCTTATCGTAAACCTAACCCAAACCCTAACCATAACCCTAACTCTACCCTAACCCTAATCCTAACCCTAACCCTAATGCTAACCCTAAACCTAACAGTAACCCCTAATCCTAAACCTAACGATTAACCTAAACCTAACAATAGCCCTAACCATAACCCTAAACCTAACAATAAACCTAACCCGAACCCTAATCCTAAACCTAACCCAAATCCTAACCCGAAAGCTAAACCTAATCCTAACCCTAACCCTAACCCTACCCTAACCCTAGTCCTAACCTTCAGCCTAACCCTAACGCTAACCCTAACACTAACCCCTAACCCTAAACCTAACTATTAACCTAAACCTAACAATAGCCCTAAACCTAACCCTAAACCTAACAATAACCCAAGCCCTAACCCTAATCCTAAACCTAACACTAACTCTAAGCCTATCGATTAACCTATATCTAACAATAACCCTAAACCTAACCCTAACCCTAAAACTAACCCTAAACCTAATACTAACCCTAACCCCTTACCCTAAACCTAAGGATTAACCTAAACCTAACAATGACCCTAACCCTAACCCGAAACTTAATGCTAACCCTAAGGCTAACCCTAACCTGAACCCTAATGCTAAAACCTAAAAATAACGTTAACCCTAATCCTAACCCATTCCTAAACCTAACCCTAACCCTAATCGTAAAGGTAACCCTAACCCTAACCCTAACCATAACCCTAAAGATTAACCTAAACCTAACAATGACCCTAACCCTAATCCTAAGCCTAAGCCAAATCCTACCCTATCCCTAACGCTAATCCTAACCCTAAACATAACCCTAACCTTAACCCTAAAGCTCACCCTATCCCACACAATTGACCTAACCCTAACCCTAACACTAAATCTAACCCTAACTCAAAACCTAACCCTAACCCTAACCCTAACCCTAATCCTAACCCAAACCCTAAAGTTTAAAGTAACCCAAACTCTAACCCTAACCCTAACCCTAACGATTAACCTAACCCTAACTCTAACCTTAACCCTAACCCTAACGATTAACCTAACCCTAACCCTAACTCAAACCCTAACCCTAACGCTAACCCTAACCCAAAGGCAAACCCTAACCCTAACACAAACCCATAAGCCTAAACCTAACTATTAACATAAACCTAACAATAACTCTAACCCTAACCCTAAACCTAACCACGAACCTACCCCTACCCCTACCCATAACCTGATACCCTAACCCTAACAATTAACCTAACCCTAAAAATAACCCTAACCCTGACCCGCATGCTAATCCTAACTCTAAACCTAACCCTAACCCTAATGCTAAAACCTAACAATAAACCTAACCCTAACCCTAACGCTAACGATTAACCGAATCCTAAACCTAACCCTAACCCTAACCCTATCACTAACCCTAACGATGAACATAAACCTAACAATGACCCTAACCCTAACACTAACACTAACCCTAACCCTAACCATAACCATAACACTAATCCTAACCCTAACCCTAATCCTAAACCTAACCCTAAGGATTAAACTTACCCTAACCCTAAACCAAACCCGAAACCTAACACTAATGCTATCCCTAACCCTAACCCTAACCCTAACGCAAACCTTAACACTAACTCCTAACCCTAACCCTAAAGAATAACCAAAACGTAACAATAAACCTAAACTTAAGCCAAACCCTAACCTAACCTAAACCTAACCCTAAATAATAACCCTAAATCTTACCCTAACCCTGTCCGTTGGACTAACCCTAAACCTAACCCTAACCCAGCCCTAACCATAACACTTACCCTAACCCTAAAACTAACTCTAAACCTAACCATAACCCTAACCCTAAACCTAACGATTTACCTAAACCTAACGATTTACCTAAAACTAACAATGGCCCTAACCCTAACCCTAACGCTAACCCTAACCTAACCCTAAACCTAAGGCAACCCTAACCCTAACCCTAACACTAACCTAACGATTAGCCTAACCCTAACCCTAAACCTAACCCTAAACCTAACACTAATGCTAACATTAATCGTAACACTAACCCTAAATCTAAAGAATAACATAAACCTAAAAATAACCTTAAACCTAACCCGAACCTAACCCTAACCCTAACCCTAAAGATTAACCCTAATCCTTACCCTAAACCTAACCCTAATGCTAACCCTAACCCTAACCCTAACCATACTCTAACACTAACCCTACTCCTAACCCTAAACCTAACCAAAAAGCTAACCCTAACCCTAACCCTATCCCTACCCTAACGATTAACCTAAACCTAACACTAACCTTAACCCTAAGGCTAACCCAAACCCTAACCCTAACCCAAACCCTATCCCTAACCCTAACCTTAAACCCTAACCCTAACGATTAGCCTAAACCTAAAAATAACCCTAACACTAACCCTAACCATAACCTTAACCCTAAAGATTAACCTAACCCTAACTCTAAATCTAACCCTAACCCTAAACCTAACGATTACCCTAACTCTAACCCTATCACTAACCCTAACGATAATCCTAACCCTAACACTAACCCTAACCCTATCGATTAACCTAAACCTAAAAATAACCCTAAACCTAACCCTAACCCTAAAACTAACCCATTACCCGAAACCAAACGATTAACCTAAAGCTAACAAAAACCCTAACCCTAACCCTAACCTTAATGCTAACCCTAAGGCTAACCCTAACCCTAACCATAACCATAACACAAACACTAACCCTAACCCTAACGAATAACCTCAACCTAACAATGACACTAAACCTCACCCTAACCCTATCCCTAACCGTAACCCTAACGCTAACCCTAACCCTAATCCTAACACTAACCCTAACCATTAACCTAATCCTAACCCTAAACCTAACCATAAACCTAACACTAATGATATCCCTAACCCTAACCCTAACGCTAACCCTAACCTTAACACCTAACCCTAACCGAAAAGAATAACCTAAACCTAACAATAACTCTAAACTTAACCCAAAACCAACCCTAAACCTAACCCTAATCCTTACCCTAACCCTAACACTATCCCTAAACCTAACTCTAACGCTACACTAACCCTAATGCTACAGTAACCCTAAACCTACACTAACCCTAAACCTAACCCCTAACCCTACCTTTACTCTAACCCTAAAGATTAACCCTAACCCTTACCCTAAACCTAATCCTAACGCTAACCCTAACCGTAACTCTAATGCTAACCCCAACCTTAACACTAACCCCCAACCCTAAACCTAACTATTAACCTAAATGTAACAGTAACCCTAACCATAACCCTAAAGCTAACCCAAACCCTAACCTCAACCCTAAACCTAAACCCTAACCATAACCCTAACGATTAACCCAAACCTACAATAACCCTAACACTAACCCTAACTCTAATCCTAACACTAACCCTAACACTAACCTAAAAGCTAAACCTAACCCTAACCCTAGCCCTAAACCTACACTATCGGTTAACCTAAACCTAACACTAAGCTTATCCCTAAGCCTACCCCTAACACTAATGCTAACCCAAAACCTAACCCTAACCCTAACCCCTAACTTAACCCTAACGATTAACCTAAATCTAATAATAACCATAAACCTAACACTAAACCTAACCCAATCCCTATCCCTAAAGATTAACTTAAAGCTAACCCTAACCATAACCCTAACCCTAACACTTACCCTAACCCTAACCCAAACCCTAACCTCTAACCCTAACCCTAAACCTAACCTTAACCATAACCCTAACCCCTACCCTAAGCCTAACGATTAACCTAAACTTAACATTAACTCTAACCCTAACACTAACCCTAATGCTAACCCTAAAGCTAACCCTAACCCTAACCCTAACGCTAACACTAACAATATCCCTAACCCTAACCATAACCCTTACAATTAACCTAACCCTAACCCAAATCCTAACCCTTAACCTTACACTACCCCTAACGATTAACCTAAGCCTAACAATGACACTAATCCTAAT